>NC_053400.1:1971000-2213500 GCF_016859285.1 Xiphias gladius | reverse complement strand
ACCTTTCCCCATGGACTGGTTACCCAGGTAGGACAGTTATTGGTGATGCACTGCTCTGTGTCTGTAGGCCGGCTCATCCTCTCACAGGCTGCTGTTGACAGGGTCCTCACTGCACCTCTGGCATCCAGCTGTTGACAGGAAACCTGCCTTTGTTTCCAGCCGCTACCACACGAGGCTGAGCATTTCGACCACTCTGATACCAGCCATCTGATATGGTGACATGAGACAAAAAATACAGATACATACGATTCAAAATGGGAGGTAGCTCTGCATGTTAGTTGCTTTGTATGAAATAATAATATGCATTAAACAATTTTTGTAAATTTCCGAAAACATCAATCCATCAAATATGTCTTCTTCGCAAATGATCAGACAGGTGGTAAACCTAACCTCCATGTTTTCCAAACTTAGCTTGAAAAGAAAAAACAAAGGCAAACAGTAAAATTATTATCCAATCTGTCAGATGTACACGTCACTCACAGATTACAGACCCACTTCCTGGTTCAACTTTGACCCATTGTACTGCTATAGTTTGGGCTTACACATTTTCCTGTGCAATGGGTGTTTATTATCAACATTTCAGGTTTGCTCACTTTCAGTTTTACCTCCAAATAAAGTAGATTAGATTATCTGAGTTACACTACCTATTGGCTTGTTTACAGCCTGTCTGAATGTTCTACTGCTTGTGTTTCTTGCCCAGACTTCATTGCACTGATGTTGCTGTGTTCCCAGATCTTAGCAATAACTTTGGTAAGTACACCAAAGTTATTTGTGGTGTAAAAGTAACATAGCGATGGCCAAAACTATGAGTTGGAAAAACACTTTGATTATCCTTTAAGCATTTTCAAAAATTGAATCCAAAACTCAGATTAATATATTGTTTTATTTGTAGCTTGCCATGCAAATCTACCATTTATTTACAGTAACCCCTCAGACAGTTATGTCAAATCACCCATAATACAAAGAATAAAACTGAATGGCAAGGTTGGGAAAACTGGTAACATTTTAGCTAACTGTATATGATATTGCTGTGCAGATGTCCATAGTAGTTTAGTAAGGAAAGAAGCCAACACTGGTTATATAGAGTGTGTAACTGTTATTTTTCTAAACCACACACTAAAGTTTGAGGTATCATTTTTTACAACACTCACTCACTAGTAGAGTGGTCTGCCATCGAAATAATTGAAACTCAAAGTCAAGATGCTTTATTCTTATGGCTGTTTTTGTATTTTTCTTATAAAACAAACCTTCATATATAATGACTGATTAAAAACATTTTTAATTAGTATGTTATCTCACTTAACTGCAACAACTAATTTGTAATTTTATTTCTCTTCCAGTTGGAGGAAGCTGAACAATCTGTTAACACAACATTGGCAAAATATTACCTTATGTTGAAAGTTACACTTCCTATGGGATCTGGCCGCTCTTCGTGAATTCCTTAGCAGCCTACCCTCTCTGTGCTTCTCTCTCATCAAAATCAGTGTGTGAAAGAGTTTACCCTGGGTATGCACACTTACAGCAGAAAAGAAAATATCAATCAGTCATGTAATGCGATTTGTTTGATTGCAGGTTTATTGAATAATCTGTCAATTTAAAATTGTTTGTCCATTAGGAATCCCTATTCTGGGTTTTAGTGGAGACTTTCTGGCCTTGTGGTCTAAAGGAGTTTGCAGAAGCTTCAACTGAAGAAGCAACATGGCTGAAATTGCTGAAGAGCCACAGTGCACATATACTGTATATGTACATGCCAGATGTGGCCTAGGTGGCAGTCTTGGCCAGATTAGAGCATTACAGATATTTATACACTGTGCCCCAAATGATATGTCTTTTGAATGTGCATTTAGCAAATTAAACAAGCACAATTCAGTTTGTCATATCAAGGTATATACCACTTCTGTAAATACAAGAGAAGAGACCGTCTTACTGCTTGTATGATACATAAAATGATAATAATTTGCTGACACAACATTACATTATCTGATTATTCACAGGAAAAGTGTCCAGACATTTGCTTGAAAGCTTAGTCTTTTGAAGTAGCTCAATCAAGTGTACACAAGCTGGTATTTAGGTGACTGAAAACACAGGACTTTATACATTCAACATAAAGTTATTAAATTATCGATAAGAATCAGCTATTATATTACTATTTTTCACCACTTGTTTTTTTTGTTTTTTTGTGTGACTTCAGGCATCGGATTTGTCCATTATGATAACATAGTACTCATAAAAATAATTGTTGAGATCTGGGAACTGTCACATGATTAGACAGGTTGTTAAAAACAGTTTTGGCAGATAAGCTACCACCTTATTTGCAGCAAAAACTGACAGTGTCCCTAATTATGTTTCCCAGTCCCTAATATTCCCTCATTGTACAGGGAATCCATACAATGTGCCACAGCACAACTACGTACAGTAGGACAAAGTTGAACCAGGAAGTCGGTCTGTGAAATAGGATAGATCTGATAGGTGTCTAAAATGGTCTGTTGGGTAACATTTGACGAACCTTGAAGTTTTTATAAAACATCTATGATTGTCCTGTTGGACCCATTATCAGTTGTGATGCCGTGTTCATTAATTTTATTCATTACGTGCGTGAGTGCAATTTTATTATATTTAATTGAACCGATGGCCAGACTTACATAAATAAACTGTTTTAATAAATTGTGGTTTTCCTTTAAAATATATCAAAATGAAAGAGGCAAAATTCCACAAAGTAAATGTCTTAGTGTGCAAGATACCAACAAGCCACAGAAATTGCTCATTGTAGAGTTGGTTTGAAAATAATTGAAAATTTGATTAAGTTTTTTTTTACTTTATTTTATATTCATCATTTCTTGCTCTTCTAGTACTCCCTGTGCCAGGAGCTGGCTCTGTATATGACCTTATCGAATGATCTGCTTCCAGACATACAGGACATCTTTACATCTACATGTAAGTGTACCTGGGAGAGCAGTCCTGTCTGTTGCAGGGAACTGGGGAGGTGATGGGTTTTTGTATGTGCTGACACATAGTGGGTTGAACTTCCTTTCCATCCAGTGTGACACAGTGAATCCTCCGCAGCCAAGTCCCTCTGTTCCCACAAGAAGCACTGCATGTGGTCCAGTCTCCAAAATGCCAGCCAAACTCTGTGGACCCAAATGTAAAGCCAACAGAAACAATTTCAGAACACTTTAGGAAGCAGACACCTTTAACCACCGTCCAATGATTTGTTGAAATTAGTGTACATGAATGTGCGGCACAGATTCTCAGTTTTTAATTTCAGATTTTGACATGGCCAACGTAGAGGTAGGAAACTGCCTGAGGCAAAGTAGAGACAGCTGACAGAGGCCCTGCATAATACATAAAATAAAACCTGAATACAATGATGTACTCAGTTACTCTGTGGAAGGGTTTAACACAACATACTTATGGAAATTACTGTATTTTATCCATCAATTCATCTGTCCATCCTTCTGCCAACTGTCCATCCACTGTTCAGAGTGTTTTGTAAGTGTCTGAACTGGACTTTGATAAAATTGTGGCTAATGTTGTGTGTAGGCCTCAGCAAAATATTATTTTATTTATTTAAAATAGATGTCTTCTTTGTACAAAAAAATGTTACAAATTTTGAATGAGCCTTATCAATGGGCATTATCAAGGTATGGAACATGATTAGGATTTAAAAGATCCCAAACTTTGTATTTATTAGAATAGAGTGAAGAATAACATTCCCCTGACCCTTAATAATGAAAATCAACAGCTACTTAACTATTAATTATTCATAGGTTTTATTCATCACCAACAAAATGTTGCCAGTTTGGAATGACTGTAAGTCCAATTTTTCTTCATGATCTTTTCATAAGACTGGCACTTAAATCCATGTGATGTGAATGGAGAGACCTGAATGTGTTAAATTTGGAGCAATGATATTTTCTGTAGAACTGTCTTTTACTCGACACGCATGGAGCCACAAGGCAAACTCTAGCAGTGTTCACCAGTGCCCTTGATAAAGTACTCAGCTTACTATACGCATATTTATTTTGTAGAAAAAATGGGATTGATACAGAATTAGAATTAAATGTAAATTACTTAACTTGTTTCTTTCTTTATTTTTTGTTTATTTTATTTGCTCATGCTCAAAGATATTCTTTTTTAAAAATATAAAACTGAGGAAAGAGCATTGCATCCTCACATTTGGAAGGCTGGAACCAGTGATTATTTGGAATTTTTCTTATTTATCTTGATCAATTACATAATTGTGTAAATAAATTACATACAAAGTAAAATTCTGATCCAATGATTGTGATAAAAGTAAGAGAATCACCAAAATGATTTCAGTTTATCATTTGGAGAACATGAGTGTCTGTACCAAATTTCATGGCTATCCATCAAACAGTGGTTGAGCTATTCAGTCTAGTCAAAAATAATGGACTAACTGACCAACCCATCAACACTGACAGCCCTAAAAATATATCAGTTTTCCTGTACTACTTTCTGATTGCCTTGGAATTATTAGCAAAGTCTTTACAGGAAAGTCTCACCACTCGGGAGCTGTCTTGGCAACACCCCTGGGCAGTTATTTTTGACTAACAACACCAGGCCCCTATCTAAATGAATGGGGAGGAACCATAAATCCACTTTTAGTGGTCACTGTAACTGCATGTATAGAATCACCAGTCAAATCTGATAAAAACCACTTAAAAGGTTCAGTGACTTTGCCCCAAAATAAGGGGCCCCAAAATAAAATGCTTTTTTTCCACTGGTTATATATCTACTACGCATGCACAAGTTCATGCTTGCATCAGTGCAACAACACGGTTGGTCTGATACGGTTCCTGTTCGGCTGTTATAAAGCAGGCTTTTGGGGGGAAGGGAAGGTGCCATCTTGGCATCACAGATGCTTCTATTGAAAATGCTTTCAGTGGCGTGTCTCCTCTTATTACGTCTCTGTTATCAGGGCACAGTTTGCTGTACTGAGTGCCACCAACTGGTCAAACGCAAACCTTCAGGGGCCTGTACAACGAAGCAGGATTTGTGGTTAGAGAGGTAACCTCAGGTTAAACACTGGGTTTTCAGGATTACAACAGTGGTTCACTTCTTACTGGGCTAGATCGCCATGGTAACTTATGCTGCATACCTAACCTGCTTCGGAACAGATTAACTTCAGAGGATCAGATCAAAACCTGTCAACAGCCCAACAACTGAACAATCAGATCACTGCGAACCCAGAGTCATTATTCCTACAGGATCCTGACATGGAAAAAAGACTTTACAATGCAGTGACACATAATAGAGAATAGATATTTTTATAGATCAATTGAATCGTTTTGCTGTTTGAGGCTTTACATGTGTCACTCTGGTTTTAAAACAGAGCTACTAACTGGAGGGAGAGTTTATCATACTAAATAACTACATAATGACAATTATAGCTTCATTTTGATTGCACAAAGATTCTTTGAATCTCGACTCGATTCCTGACAGTCATTGACTCTTATTCTATCATTGCAGCTCAGAATAAAATGAGGAGAATCTGTGACAATAATTGGAAATAAAAACTAAGCCCTCTGATGCATCTTATTAGAAAAAATATCCACACACTATTAAATCCTCATCGTGAACTACTTTTCTTTTCTTCTCAGCTCTCCTCCCAACTTTGGTAGCAGAAACAGTCTGACATTACTTTAACATTTTCTTGATCTGCACTACATATTCATAATAGTTTGTCCATCATCAGACAAAAAAGGAAAAAATACTCACTCAGTAAGAAACTTAATAATAATTTCTGTACTTATTTAGAGTATATCCTTAGCCTGACTTTGATAATTGGAAATTATTTCTGGTGTTTCTTTTCTATTTCTTTTAATATTATATTAAGTACTTTATTCATGGTTCTGACAATGTTGATTATAATTAATGCCTCTTTCACATTAACTCGCCCATAGCCAGATAGGAAAACCCATTGTTAACTGAACCAGTTGATAAGCACCTTCGTGATACAGGTTATCCAGGACGACCAATTTTAGGCTCAGTGAAGCCAGATAACGAAAAGATATTATGGGTATGTTGAACTTGAAAATCCGTTTCTACACTAATGTGTAGAAAACTGATTTAAAATGTTTTTTAGACTCGACCAAAACAACAACACCTCGCAGCTTTCTCTAGCCCCCTCTGTTGCCCTTAAAGCATTGTAATGACAACTGCATGAACATCATCATGGTTGACTGTGTCCCATCAGACTGACACAAGATCAAAAAGATCTTACACAAAGGCCAGTAAAATGATGTTTGACCTCCAGATATGAGGAATGCAAAGTATTTCCAGAGATTCAGCGCCCGTGTCAAACATGTTCGTGCTTCATTCTTGTTCATGTTTTCAGCCACAAGGTAAAATGTGCACATTTGCTTGTCTTGCTTCAAAGAACTAAGCTCAAACATGAAGGCAAAAACGTTCAATTGACGGACATCTGTGAATTGAGCCATTACTGCTAATCAGGAGATAATTTTATATTTTCCTCTAAAATGCTGCAAACAGATGATAATTAAGTTCAGTTTTTAATCGTTACTGGCAAAAGCAAGCACACCTAGCATGTAGTGCATGAAGAATGTGAGTGTGCATGTGGATGACTCAGCTCGTGTTCAAAGTTCAGTCGACTTCAGTTTAGTCCAACAAAAAACCTCTTCCATTTTCCCTTCAAACCTTGTGTAATCCCCCAGTCAGTTCATTTCAGTTTAATACAATAATGAGACAATGAGATGGGGCAAAAATTAGATATTCAACTCAGAAGTCCACTCTGGGGTTTGCCGTGGGTCCCAAAGCAAATCAACTAGGAAATCAAATTAGAAAAGTCAGCTTCTATGATCCCAATTTAACATTCAGCAGAGACTATTCACAATATTTATTTACTGGGTTAGTCATGAAACTACAGGTTTGCAGAATTGGTGTTACATTAGTTCCAAAGAGGCTGGCAACATACAGAATAATAGGGAATAGAGAATAAAGTCCTTTCATGGATTAATCCACAGAGAATGCCAGATATGGACCCCTCCTCAAAAGCCTGCGCTGCTCACCTTTTGCGACCATTGGTAGTCTGCATGCATTCAAACCAGCTACTAGTTTTTTGATGAACTTAGTCCTACACAGGTTCCATTGTAGGCAAGGATCCAGTGTCACAGCTTTGATTGTAAAAGAGAGACCTAATCATAGATATTAACCCTATCGCTAATTGTCAAGGAGCCTCCAGTGAACATACTGTCTACTTCCTTGTAGATAGGACTCAAACCGTAGATTGCTCCAGTCAACGGGGAACATTTTTTGTACAGGCAACCTCTGCTGACTAGAAGGCTTTTTAAGAATTTAAATATATAGTCCTTCAAAGCAAGACAACCACCGGTTAAAATGTTTTCATTCTCTTTTACCTACCAAAATTGTTCATGTCAATTCTTATGAGTTAGAAGCTATGTTTATAGAATTAGCTCCGCAAGTACTTATTTTCTTATTTGATTACTTATTTAATTTGTTCTTTATCTCCTGCCACTTTCCATTAACCCACCAGATGTCCTCAGACTTTCCTCCCTATCCTGCCAGTTCCACCTGCTAAACTGTCTTTTATTTTCAATCACCTGAGGTTCCCTGCCCACTCACACATCTTTTCCATGTTTCATTGTTATACCAGTCAGTACTTAAACCAGTCATTTCCACCAGCTCCTTGTCATTGTCTGCTTATGTCTCTTGTGTGCTTCCCTATGTGCCTGCTTACCTGTTGTCTGTACATGCCTACCTACGTGCCTGTCTACCTGCTTGTCAATCCATTTGTCTGTTAGCCTGGTCCGCTTCATTTTACCTATTAAAGTTCCTTCACTGCACCTGCCTGCCTGTGCTGCGTCCACCAGCTCTCACACTTTAGACCGATTCTGATGTTTTTAAGTCTAATATTGATTTTATTATAAATAAAACAAATGCCAGTTTTAGAATATGTTATCAGTCAATCAATTGTTTTACTCTCCAGATGAGAAAACAAATTGTTTCACAACTTGTGTTACCTATTATTGACTATGGGAATATCAGAAGACATCTGAAACACATTTCATCCTTTAAATGTAGATTGTACATAATATGTATGATCTTAGGTGTCTTTATCGTACGCATCATTGTTTCATGTATACACTCAACTGGTTACTACTTACTTAACTCTAGGAGACATTTTCATTGGTTGCTCTTTGTTCTCAGATATTTCTCTGTTTTTTTTTAAATGTATTTACTTTCACTATGCTTCATATTTAAAAAAGGCTTTTTGTTAATTTAGTCATCACACTCACTTAAAGACAATCAACAAACTTTCACCAACAGATAAATCTGGACCTGTGCTTTTAAATTTAAAGCACCATTCACTCACTCTCTCTCATCTATTACTACTTTTCATGACATTATGACTTCGTTTACCTCAAATGTATTTGTTTTTTTTTACTATATTTACCTTCATACTAAGTTTAGTTTATAGGTAGGCTCAGTACTATTGCATCATTTTATTTGGTCTGGCAGCTGTTAATTTACTTTATGTCTTGTTAGTTTTTTGAACACATGATACTTGTAACAGAGATGTAGTGTTTTTTATTTATATGATATTGATTGTGTTGATTTAATTGTATCATCATCATCACTTTAATGGCTTATTTTCTTTTTTGCTTCACTGCGTATTAATTTATGTGTTTGTGTGTGAGGACCCCATTGGAAACAAGATAGTGTATATCAAGGGGCTTATGCTCACATTTCAAAATTTTGAAATAAATAAATATAATATCAAGAAAAATATTATATTATGTTTCGTAAGTTAGACACAGCTAGGAAGTGCATCTTTGAGCTGATATTATATGCCTCACTTATTCATTTTATGTACTCAGACTGCATCATTGTGACTATGCATAAACTATGATTTGTAGTATAAGTCCAAGTATTTAATATGATGGTTACATTCCTTCACTATTCTGTTCATGAAAAAAGCATGCTACTAGTGTCTGCATATATTTATATATACACACTCCACACATGCATGCAGGTCAACTTAATGCTCACCTTCAGCGTGAATGTCTATCCAGGCATACAGAATTTGACTGGTACTGTTGATGAGGGTTTGGCAATGGTACCGGCCTGAGAACTTCTCCTGGAGCGTGTTGACCTCAAGGACACGACCCCCCACCAGCATCCTGTACTGCAGACCCAAACCCGCACCCTGGTTCTGGGCTGGATATGAAACTTCCTTCAGGGTCTGGTTGTTGTAGCCCCAGCGCACTGGCAGTTTGTGGTCAGGAACTACTGGACAACCTTTTTAAAGACACAAGCAGCGTGAATGTACATATTTTACATTTTAAAGGGCTGTTGAAAATGCTTAAAGGGGAACTACACTGATTTTACAAATCATAGTCAGTTTCCAGGTGCTGTTGAGTACTACTGCATATTTGACAAAAGTTGTATATAGCCCTTTGGGAGCTGAAATCATATAAATTGCATCAAGATCACAATCTCATCAATTTTGAAAAGAAATAAATGTTACATTATTTTGTTTTTAATGAAAGAAAATATTAAAATGGGATTTGTGGATTGCTGATATTTTTTTAACTCAATCTCTCGAAATTTTGGGATAATTGAGATTTGTTGCAAAGAGCAAATGTGTAATTTTTTTGGTTTTTAAATCTGTAAATTTATACAAAAAAACACCATAATGTAGCACATGAAATACCAGTAAAATAATCATTGATCATTAGTTTGACTGAAGTCATGTTTGAGTTAAGTTTGAGTCATCATAGAAATAAGGTTTAGAAAAAAACATGAACTGAATAAATGTGAGCTAGTAAGCTAAATATCTCTTTTAACATCTTTCAATGTTGTATACGCATTTAAAGAAGGATTGCACAAATAATGGGAGGAAACATGATAACAGGTTGATTATGTATTCCTCTCGATTTACTAAGATTATGCATGTTTTGATGATGGTGGAGAGCGCTGTCTAACACATCAGTGCAAAATCTCCCATACATGTTCAGTTGGGTTGAGATCTGGAGACTGCGAAGACCAAAGCAAATGATTAACATAATTTTCAGTCTCATAAAACCATTCAGTGATCCCTCATGCCCAATGGATTCAGCCATCTTCATCATGCTTCTCCACCCATTTTTCTGGTTTTTCTTTTAATTTGTCACCCGTCTGTATGTGTATTTGTGCGTGTACCTATACGTAGAATGTCTCCAGGTTTGATAAAAAAATTCGTTCCACTGCTTGATGCCATGAGGACCCTTCTCCTGTTCAGCTCTTGTAAGACTGGAGCAACCCTGCTTCCTCCACCTGGATATGGGGCTGTGCACATGCATACAAAAAAGTGCACACATCCAAAATATTATTCCAGATTTTGTTATCTGAGCATTTGTGTGTATCGTTATTCAAAGTTGTATATGATGACAAGTTATGCACAATTTGTGTCTGGACCCACTGTAGACCTGCAGGACAGTAGAGGCAGTGGACTTTCCTATGGTGTTAGTGGCGGTGCAGGAGTAGGTGCCTTGGTAGTGCAAAAAAACATTTCTGATCCACAGTGAGCCAGAGGGAAGGGAGACAGCACCGAAATGTAGTGGTCCATTCTTCCAGTGCCACTTTACTGTGGGCTGAGGAACACCTGACGGAAGAGAGGACAGAGGCACCAATAAGAAGTCTGTGAAACACTTTAGATTACAGTCTGCAAGTCACATTGTAATTATTTAGTATATATGGGGTATCAATAAAACACTGGGTACTACAAGTATTTAGGTAGAGGGAGGAAGAAAAGTGATTAGGGAGTTAGGGGCAACAATTCTAACTTAAAGCTAGGGACTTAAAAATTAAGTATTTTTTAAAGTATTGATTAACTGTTAAGAATTAAAAAAGTACAGAAATATCATTACTGTGTAACAAGGTGGGGACAATGTGGAAAAATGGGTAACTTTTGATATAGCAATGACATTAATTATAATATAATGGTAATTTAAAATTGTGATTACTTATAAAAAAAACTCTGGGAAATTAAACTCTGTCTCTAATTGCATAAGTTATAAATAGTTATTTGTACTTTTTTAAACTGATTTTGAAATACTGGGAATTAGTAATGTAATTTTAGGTTCCAGTGTTGTATCC
The DNA here is from genome assembly GCF_016859285.1 of Xiphias gladius. NCBI lineage: Eukaryota > Metazoa > Chordata > Actinopteri > Istiophoriformes > Xiphiidae > Xiphias > Xiphias gladius. The sequence continues at coordinate 2,202,361 of NC_053400.1, read as the reverse complement.
ATTGGACAATCAAAGAGAGAAGAGCATCCTCATACCCAGCAAGCAACATTCTCTTTGAGGCTCTCCCTGCTATCAAGTAATTGTATTCTCGGGGCTTATCATCGAGGGACGATGACAAGATTTCTGTTGCTGTTACAGGGGCCCTTTTAAATGTGTACACACTGATTGATTTCTGTGGTCCTCTGATTTGATAATTGGGGCAACCTCTGTGTATATATGTGGAACTGTTGTGATACTTCCCCAGATACCTAACGAAGGTCTAACAAACTGAAATGTTGTAAGTTCATAAATACTAAAGCAGTAAGCAAGAAAGTGTGTGGGAGTTTTTCCAATTTTCTTATTCAAATTCAGCTTTTCTCCAATGCTCTTCTCTGTCACATATTGAGATTTTTTTGAGATTTTTGTTTGTTGTTTTGTTTGTCAATTTATTCTTTCAACCTACCAGGAAGGAACTGAGTAAGTATTTCATTGATAGCCTGTATGTACAAACTATTTACACAAAGTTTCACTGTCTCTTGAAATGTCATTAGCTCCCAAAACTCTTAAACACATCAAATGTAGAATATCAGATCCCTAAAATATATACAGTGCTGGGTCACAATTGTAAAGTATAAATATCAAAGTTTATAAATATGTAGCATTTACCTATGAATAAAATACCAGTTAAGATCAGTGAAGGAGTAGTGTTAAATATGTCAATCTCCACTCGCTGTATCAGAACCAGACCACACACAGCTTTCACTGCCATGGTGATTTCTTTTTATGATTTATAGCCAGATGGACAGATTATATAGGTATGCTTACTTATGTCTAACACCACAGCTATCCACTAGTGAATAAAGGTGTCTTTTAAGCATTTAAGATAGAGAGATATCCATAGCTACATCCTTTCCCATTCTGTCTGCTAAGGTAGGGCTTATTTGTATGATATCACTGTCATATTTTACTTGCCCTCTGACTCCTAATAGTTGTGGTTTATCGCCACAGCACTTGGCATTAAGACCTTTTGAATAGCTCAAAAAGAAAAAATTGACAGAAGAGGGCATGGAGGCACTTTATGGAACAATGCAAAATCTTTGCTTGATTATGCTGTAAATTACAAGTGCAAGTAAACTGTCTTCAGTGTCTTAAAATGGTAATTCGGTGTGTGTGAAATGTACAGCAGCTTAAGTTGAAGCAAGGGGTTGAAGTTTCAGTTGACGTGTAAGCCCTAGAAGAAGTTAAAAAGTCAGTTTAAGTGCACATACTAAAAGGAGTTAAAATGTCAGTTGATGTGTAAAACCTGAGGTGAAATTGTATATACTGTAAGTCACACGGGAAAATGTTGCAAATATTTAATTCACCCCCATTTTCTGCATTAAATAATGTTTTAGAGCCACTCCTATGACCCTCGCTAATACAACTGCCTTGTTGGACAGAACTGTCTCGGAGAACTTACTTTCTTCTTAGGCCATAGTGACAGTCCGTCAGTGAAAGCCAGCTGCTGATTAAGGCTTGGCCACTGCTTCAAGTTTAGTCAGTCAACACCTCTTAGTTTAAGTTTGGTGAAGTACTGATGAAGTGTGTCTGTGTGTGTATTTGTGTGATCTTCGAAATATGTGCGTTTCTTGGTACTGGTAGATCAGACATATGACTCCACAACCATAACCAGTTGCCAATAAAAAACACTATCTTGCACTGCTCTTACTACCTGCATTTCTCAGTCTCTCACTCTCTATTATGGCCTTCAGTTGTACCATTCAGATGACATGTTATTTTCAATCTGATCTGTCTCAGCTCTACAGCCTGCTGACACACAAACTCATATACTGTACGCAAAAACACATATACTGTACGTATACTCTGGCAGCTTCACTCAACTCATTGATTTACCAGGTTATGATTGTGATGTAATGTTACAAAAGGCTATGGCACTGAGAAGCGATTTGATACCAGCCCTGTGTGTGTGTGTCTGTATGTGTGCGTGTGTGTGTATGTGTGTGTGTGTGTGTGTATGTAAGTGTGAGACAGAGAGAGAGGGCGAGAGAGGAAGGGAAGGAAGGTCGGGAGAGAGTTATTTGTTGAAAGGCTTGGTCAAGACAATGACCAGTAGATGGATGTTATTCCTTTTAAGAACTTCCCTAGTAAAACCCATGAATGTATTATAAGAAATGGATATTGGATTTCAAGATAGCACCCTTTCACTTTAATGAAAATTGCTCGCCCAGTGTATAGGCCAAGAAAGTTTTTAAACTTGCAGGTCTGTGAGGCCCACTGCACATGCACATTCATTTTATCCCCACTGACCTGACGGCACGGTCCCAGTGGTCCAGTAGACTTTACACTGGGATGATGGCACAGTTAAAAATCACTTTTCTAGACTCCGGGAAAGTTTTACAAACATAAAAACTTCATTGTCAATAAATTAATAATACAAAGTGTAATAATTGACCTTGTCTGCAGTTCTAGGTGTCCTGCCAAGTTTGATGGCCATCTTTTTTATGATGGTGATCAATATGGAAAATGCATTTTTGGAGCTGGGATTTTGGGAGTTTTTCTTTGTAGTACTGCGAGTGGCCACCAGAACAAAGTGGTAGCAAAACTGTATCCATGTCTCTTGATAGGTCTGTAGTAAAACCAAAACCACCCTCTGCTTCCTTGCTTCTGCAGAGTGTAACTGAAACGGATGTCTGTGTCGGACCAGCGCAAATTGACCAATGGTAACTTCCTTTTGCTTTTTTAAAATCTAACTGGAAATATGAAAGCTAAAAAATTGGGATTTTTTTAAAAAGCTGTGGAATTGATAACCTGCACACTCTTAGCTACTAACTGGGCACCACTAGCTTAAAGTGAGTAGGTGAACTAGCCCTTTAAATAAAACATTATTCATGGATGAGCAATACATTGCAACGTGCGGAAACCATCCATCCATTCGTTTTCTGCTGCTTATCCGAAGTCGGGTCATGGTGGCAGCGGGTTAAACAAGGCAGCGGATGTCAGAGCTCCTTACCCTATCTTTAAGGCTGAGCCATGGCACCCACGGAGGAAACTCATTACAGCCACTTGCATCTGCGATCTCATTCTTTTCGTCATTACCCATAGCTCATGATCATAGGTGAGGGTTGGAACATAGATATACTGGTAAATTGAAAGCTTTGCCTTCCGGCTCAGCTCCCTCTTCACCACAACAGTCTGGTACAGTTCCCACTTTACTGCTGATGTCGCACCATTACCCTGTCAATGTCCCGTTACATCCTACCCTCACTCATAAAAAAGACCCCCAGATACTTAAACTCCATCATTTGGAGCAGAAACTTCATCCCAACCTGAAGGGAGGGATCCACCGCTTTCCGGGAGAGAAAACCATAGCCTCAGACTTGGAGGTGCTGATCCTCAGCCCAGCTTCTTTGAGCTCGGCTGCATGAATGTTAGTTGTTCTTCATAGACATGCAGAAACCATTCTTCTAAAACTTAAGTAGCCATGTCCAGGTTTTCTTTGACTCATATTTCTTGTGTGTTTCCTTCCTGCAGTTCTGTAGTCTCTCCAGCAGCATACTAAATGATACTGTGTTGTGACCTACCAGTGACGGGGCAGTCCAGCGTGAGGTTGGTGCCCGGGCGAACACTGACTCGTCCCCCCACCACGGCCCTGAAGCCGTGGCCCAACACCACCCCATGGTGTGAAACATTCCTCCATGACACTGCGATGGCCGGGGGCTCTGAAGGTTCACACACAGAGAAAGCGTACTAGTCAGTCATGCAGTAATGATGTGACAATGTCATCTCCTCTACAGTGCAATTACCATTGTTTGAAATCTTGTTTATGCATATATTTTAGAAAGTTACTGAATATACAAGGAAACACTGTTATAAATTAGTGGAAGATATACAGTGATGTATTGTCTAACTAAAGAACATTTAAGGTAAGTAACAACATTAACCCAAAAAAATTTGTTCAGCCTTTGAGTTTGTTACATTGTGAGTTGAAAAATTTTAATATTCAAAATTATACTGAAAATTGAGATATCATCTAAAATGTACTTAATATTGCATCCAAAAAAGCTGTGAATGTGTATGTTCTTTTGCCATGTTAGTTATGGGATGACAGGAATGTCAGTCAGTGGACCACTTTGAAAGATCATAAATATTTGGAAAACTTCTGGATGGATGGCTTTACCTTCCGCAGGCACACCGCTCTATGTGTTGACCACACAGCAGCTGCATAGACATGAACGAGCCTCTAACTTTTTCTCTGGGTGATCATTTTACAAGGAAATATATAAATATAGCTGAAATCACAGCACAGCCATTTTCTTTAACTTATGTGTATGGTGATTTTGTCAGATAAAGTTACAGTTCTAAAATCTGTATTTTTGCAGTGCAGAGCAGCAACTTGGAAATGGATTGGAACTGAGTGCTGGTTAACATGTCGTCTTAAAGGGCTGTGTTTCAGTCACTATCAAATATTTGTTCTGTTGTCTCACAACAGACACAGAAAAAAATGTAAATGAGAACAGCTTTATTGGAAATTTGGCTGTATTAAATGACTGTATATATAAAGCAAACAGATAAAGGGTGGTCCAGCCATATACTTTTGACCTACTCTTGTTAATTTATTATTGTGGCTAGGCAGCCTCCGGATTTACACTAACGTTCTATTGGAATATGTGTTATACTGCTGTGCCAGTATATTGCTCATAATGTTGTCTGCTATGAGCTAACTTATTTGTCCCACTCAGTCTATCTTAGTATTGTCACTGTGAGCACATTAGCATGCTGACACTCACACAAGATGTCAGCGAGGCCTAAATGCTACTGAATTATCTGACTTTCTAATCCACATTGTGTCTGACTCTCACATTGCTGTCCTAAGAACTAGCTGTTCTGACAGCAGTTCAGGATAGTGTATGCACAAACTGTCTTCATCAGGGTGAGTAACATCAGAAATTTACAAAACTGGACAGAACCTGTTTTTGAAGTAGTATACATGAAGCTTATACAGGAAAAGGATGACTCTTTTTATTTTATAATTTATGGTTTTATTTTCCCATCTGACCTCTCAAAGGATAGAGAAGAGGGTGCTGCATTCTGTGACAGCTGTTATGTGAACACCTCTGTGTAGACTGATAAGTTTGTTCAAATGTAAACATATAAGTACTGTTACTCGTTGCATGAAATGATGATACACAAATAAATTTAAAATTAATGTTAGATAAAAGTATTTTATTTTAAACATACATAAATGTATTTCAGTGTGAGAGACAATTGAAACTTGAGACCATTGTAACTAAAAGAAAAGACATACCTGCCACTAGTAGCTGAGATGTCTCTGAGTCTGAGCCATGCATGTTGGCAGCTGTGCACTTGTACTGGCCTCCGTCAGATGCTCTGGGTTGAAGGATATGAAGTCCTTTGGAGCTATCCCACAATACCCTGAAGACAGACAGGGAAAACATATATTTTGTCCATAGAGCTTTTCTCAACAGATTAGAACTTAAAAAGCTGCTCGCACTACTTTCTGAAAGAGACATTTAAATAGAGGAAGTAGATATAGAATGACTTCAATGAGCTATAAATCAAGAGACAGCTCTGAAACAGAGAAAGAACAAACACAGACAAATAAAGTAACATTATTATTTCTTAGTTCACATTCTGCATGAACTGAAAATTTCTGCATGAACAATGGACCACTGAGAGCCTCTGTATTTTGAGATACAATATCTGTAATATTTCCTTGTTGCACAGAAAACCGGTCCAAGCACCACTACAGTATCTAAGGGAGGCTTGTGGCTCCGGAGGTAGAGCCGGTCGTCCATTAATTTCAGGGTATGTGGTTTGATCCTTTGCTTTGCCTGTCCACATATCAAATGTCCCCTTGCTCCCTATGGTTAGGTGAGTGTGTTGCATGATACACTAACTCCAGAGCCATTGAAGTGTGAGTGAATGTATGTGCATAGGTGAATGAGAGGCAAATTGTAAAGTGCTTTGGATAAAACTGCGATATTAGTGCAATCCATTTATTATTATGTTTGGTGGGTCAAAACTGAACCAAATAGTTGTTGTGTAAAGTGAATGTATGTATAAGGAGAAGTGGATACCATATTTAAGGATGTTGCCCAGTTCATTAGAATAAAATTTGCTAAATGTGTGCATATGTAGCCCACTTGACCTGTGTACGTCATGTAACATGCAATTTCGACAGTGTCCAGTATGTCAAAATCCCCTAAATTTCTTTTTTCCTTGGGGCTTGGTGAATTGTGATGAATGTTTACATCAAACTTTTTCGGTAATAATTTCACCATTTGCCTTTGTTTTCTCCTCCACATAAGTCTGGCTAACGTGGGGGTTTGTTTACAGCCTGTCTGATTGTGTTTCTTGTCTCATTGATCTTTTAGCACTGTTGCTACATTCATAGTTATTAGCAGTAACCTTGGTTAGTACAATTATTACTGGTCCCTGGACCAAACTGTGATATACCAGAATTATACTTTAAACCTAGTGCTATCCTCCTGTCAATATAGCCCAGAGAACCTGTTACTGTGTTGCAGCCAATAAAGCTGTGCAATTCGGTATTTAGAACATTGGTCCTAGGTGGGAACATGTAAACTATTAGAGTTTGGAAAAATGTGCTGTCACAATCCTGGGAACAGTAACAGTCTGGATTTGAAGAGGTGTTGGGGTGAGTGGAACAGATCGTAGTGTACCGGTAACATAACACTGACTCAGGATCCAGAGTCAGTACACCAGCTTAAAAAAAAAAAATCCATCATAGACTCGACTACAAACTCATCACAATTATCCGTACATTCATAACAATACTGTTAGTAAAACAATATTAGAAAAAAAAAAGAACCGTTCCTTGCTCTGCTTTCCCTCATAATAATATTCATATGAGCTGTTTGTCCTTGAATGAAAAGAACAGACCCCAGTAAATCTGATAAAAGTTCTTTTAAAAGGTTAAACTCAGCACAGCACGTTGCAGAAAGCCAACTTCAGCTATCACACTCAATTCATTCCACACCTACATTGCTCTGATAAAATTGAGTCAAGGGCAAATGCAGAACACTGTGTTATACTCCACAGCTCACAAGTCCTGTAAATGTCAATCAAGTGTATCGCTGACTTTTCTTTGAATTTGTGTCTCTCTCTTCCTTTAAGATTCTCTCCCTTGTGGTCAGATTGAAAGAGCAGTCTGACATTTTGGGAAATGTGTTTGTTTTCCATCTTACCCATCATCAAATCAGAAGAGCAATATCAATTTAATCTCAGTGGATCCAGTGCAGATAAGTCCAAGACATGATTAGACCAGCACCAGAGCAGAAGAAACTGAGGCTAGCTCCATTAAAAGTGGAAAAAAAATTCATTTCACAACTCCAAAGCTGTCCTACTGGATGGAACACGGCTAGCAGTTTCTTCCTGCTTTCAGTCTTTGCGCTAAACTAGGCTAAACATGTCATGGATTTATCTTCGTACTGAATGGCTAGAGATTAAACTTTTATTGATCTTTTTATCTGGCTCTGGTTTATGTGGCAACTCAGAACCCTTCTCCCAATGTCAGTGTCCCTTAGGAAAAGCAATGCAAGAGAGCAAGCTAGTTAAACGCTATCAAGGCCTCTGTATGATTCAAATGAACTAGCTTGTCATCCAACAGCACAAGTATTGCCATGGCCACCTGTTCTAATAGGCCACATTCCAAGATGGGCTACAGCTTGCCATCATAGCTTGCTCCTGGCTACATTACACTGCCTCCCCAATCTCCCTTGACGAACGCTGTGCCTTTTGTGTGTGTCTGTAGCCTTGACACAATGAATCGTACAAATGAGAATGAAGGCACACACTTTCCAGTCTCTCTTCAAAGGCATTCATTGTACATGGCAAAAGTGATGGAAGTAGGTATGTGACAGTATGAAAAAAAGCAGGTTCAAATCTTGCCTACTTCTGCACCTCTGCAGACCTGGCCAATCAAAATATAGAGTGGGCATGATTGTCAGATTGTGTGTTTCAGAAGATTACAAAAATTGTCAGACACAGATAAATCCAATCACAAAACTGAATGGCATTGATTGCACAATGTCAGTGAGAGTGACATCAGCATAATCCTGACAAAAGGCTAAGAGCTGAACTTGTCTGACCTTTCGCTACGTCTTTCTTCTCTCTGTATAAGGCCGGATTGCCCCCTCAGCAAAGCAGGCAAATGCCCTGAAACCCAAGAACCCGTGGGTACCGAAAATTCTCAGGGTCACTGTACATCAATTGATTTTTGATCTTATGGAGAACTATAAATTTGTAGCACTTTAATACATTACTAATTAGGCAATTCCTGCTTGAACCTAACCTAACTTTGTGTTTACCTAATGACCTGTCTGTTTTAAAGCGTAGTTTTAAAACCTTAATTATTTCAATTTTGTCGTGTTCCCAGATCATATTTCTAAACAAAGCTGTATTTAATCAAATAAAAACAAAACAAACAAACAAAAAAACCATGACAGGTACAAAACCAGGTACTGTAATACAATCTACAAACACAGGGAATCTGGTTGGACTAAGGGTTTATTGAAGTAGCCATACATAGTATGCTTTTCACACTGTATTTAAATAAAAAACAGTGTAAAGGGTACATACTCAGTGCACAGAAGGCAGACGGTGGAAGGGTCGATAGAGAAACCACAATCAGGTGAATCCGGCAATGTTTCTGATTAACTTAAAATTTGGGAATTTAGATGGGTTTTTTTCAGTTTTTAAAATTATATTTTTATTTGCTAACAATTGGACTTAGAGCAAGAACATGGGAAAAAATGTCTAAAATCTAATTTTGCATTTTTCTCAGGGAGAAATTGCTAATTTTTCACTACTATGACCACTTTAATCTGAAAAAAATAAAATGACATTGGGTTTGTCAGCAACAGGGCTTTTAAAACTGAATAAAGAGTAAGTTTTTTTAAAACCTTTTTTTTTTCTGAACTACAAGGTGGCAAAAGGTCTTAACTCAGCTGATGTTTAGAGGGAATATCGAAGAAATCATAAACTGGGCATGTTGTGTACGGTATCAAAGCAGAAAAGCACTCTCTCTACAGCAGTCAGCCATTGCGTGATTGACAGGGCCTCAAGCTAACTGGTGATGGCTTCCATATGCAGCTGCCTGCTCCCCCACGAGAGAGAGTACCAGTGAGCTCTCAAACCTTGATCTGCATTTGAAAACTGGAAGATGAGCAAATAACATAAATATAAAATATACAAAACCTGATGTACACTTCATGCAGTATAAATAACTCACAATATTTTACCATTTTGCTTTATCATCGTTCAACCTGTCTCAAGGAAGAGGAACCAGCAGAAGAACCAGTCAGGCTGTAAACATGCTGATCTTTGAAACTGTCTACTACTGTTAGACCAACATACTGTTCTGCTTTGCTGATGAATGCTGATGCTGTTTTTGATTTGCTTTTAATTAAAATTAGTCCACATCTGATGTGATGGCTTTTCCCTTTGAACACAGCTATATAAAATATATGTGGACAGGACTAAAAAATTCTGCACTGTAAATGTATTTTGTAGTGTTTCTCTTTCCACGGACTAGGTACAGTGGACAGTTTAAGAGTGCTTTCACATCTGTAGCCCAGTTAATTTGGTTTGGACCAAGAAAAGGAGATTGTTGCCTTTTAGGTTTGGTCCAATTTGTGTTCACACCAACTTAGTACAAAAGAACCAAGAGAAGTAAACAGTGAGTCTTTGACAGGTAACTCATTCACTGGACAGTTTTGGTGATGCCATCATGCATCATCAAAACCCCACACTTTATTGGAATCAAGGTAAAACATGAGAAATACAGAGCACAGACTTTAAATTACGCGCTTTATCGTTTCCTTGCATCTGTGCATCAGTGCCTGTAGAATTAAAAAAGCCGACCGTGTCAGAAAGTCATCCTGACTCAAAGATAGAGAAAAACAGGGCTGCTGAAATGCTGAAAACTGCAGCTCAAACAAAGATACTGATATTGTGAGCAAATATCACAAATATATGAGTAAAACAGTGGTTGTTTAATCTATTTCACACAAATCCACACATATGGGTGCCCAAAGTTCATTTAAAAAAAACATGTAGTCATTCATTCATACACTCTGTCTTATTTGATTTCAACTATTTCGACAAGTCAGAATTCACTAAAGTATTTTTGCTGTCTAAAGCTATACTATTTGGTATATGATATCATTTTCAAATTACCCCTATAAAGTTAGCAAGGTCTCAGAACTTTGTGAAACACTTCTTTAGTTGATCAGCATAAGCTCGAGCATTTTACCTGTCAGTGTGCTGCAGTAGAACTCCATCTTTGGTCCAGCTGATTTTGGGAGGCGGTGAGCCCTCTGCAAGACAGACTATGGTCAGTGATCGGGTGGCATTGGTGAGGAGGGCGCTGTGTCCAATGCTGACACTGATGTTCTTCTGAAAAGCCAGTGGAGGGGTCTCCTGCTGTCTGATGATCACTGGTCTGTTCATAACTGTGTCCAATGGGGAGCGCTCTGACCAGTTGGGTAGTCTGTCTGTGGTACAAATCACATACAAAGACAAAATAAGAAACAAAAGTGAAAAACAATTGAAACCAAGAGCAGTATATTGGTATGCCAATATAGTGGACAGATATTGTCCTTTTATGGGGACAGTGGAGCTGAAGAGGCTAACCTAAACAGAGCTAAAACTGACTAAAAACAAACTTTAAAAATGGAAGACAATTCTTTTTTCATTTTTTTTGACTAGCAATGGCAAAAGTGCAAAAGGCAACATTATTATTATTATTATTATTATTATTATTATTGTTATTTTATGATGTGTTTTACCATGTTGTCTCTGATAAATTTCATCACATATTCTAAAATCCTGTTTCAGAAACCTTTAAATCCTGACAAGAATTACATTCAGGTGAAATTCTATATCCTCTGCTATGTATCTTGAAAATATACCAAACAAATTATATTGAATATTGAAAATAATTTACATACTTCAGACTTTACATAATGGAGCAGTTAGACTACAAACAAAATCCAAGAAAAGACATCATATTATCCCTTTACATTTATATGGCTACCAGGGTATTTCAGAATTGATTTTAAGATTTTACTTACAATACCTTTAAAACACATCATGGCCTGAATGGACTATATCTTTGACCCACTGTCACAAAGATATAGTCTGAGAATATGCAATAGATAACATAAACATTCATCACTGTGTACATTAATTAGATGGAAGACAGAAAGTGTGGTGAAAGAAAGAAGTTGTCATACAAAAAATAAGAAGAACATCTTGTGGTATTTTACAACAGCTTCAAAGTTAACACACACTGCACAACATAGGAGGCTGGGTTTATAAGTACCTTTAGCTTGCACTTCTCCCTCTCTGGTCCATAGCTGGGTGGCAAACATGTGGGTCAGCAGTGAGGAGATGAGTTCCGAGGCTTGCTCCTGCTGGATCTCTCCTCTGTCAGCCTGCAGGGTGATATTAATCAGCCTCTCCTGCAACCGTGGCGGCAGCAAGGCCTCCTGGACACCAGGGGGCAACAGAGACACACTGACTTCAGGCCAGATCAGCTTCAGGCCTGAGTAGTGACTGTGGCAACTGAGCAACATCTCCCAGTTTGGAGCAGGACTCGTAGTAGACAGTCTGCCAGCTGACCTGCGGTATCTACCTATCAGCTGGAGGGTGAAGATATCTGAGGCGGGTCCAGCGACACACTTGTACACCCCAATGTCCTCTGCTGCCACAAAGTGGATCTTCAGAGAACCAGATTTGGTAATGCCCAGGCGTTTAGAGCTGGGTATGGGGCGTCCGTCTTTGAGCCAGTGGATGTAGGCTTTGGGGAAACGTCTGACGGGGCATTTGATTACCAGGGAGGTGTTGGGTAGGAGGTAGGCGTGGCTGCCGATGGTCAAGTGGAGTCGTCTCTCCTTGCGGGTCTGGATGTAGATGTTGTGCATACCCATTAGAAGTGGACACTGTTTAACCCCCTCCTCATAGCCCCTGTCCTTTGCTGGACGTCTCACTGTGTGCTTCACTGGGTTCTTCACTGGAACCTTCTGGGTGTCTTTGGGTCTCATCTCTTTGTTGTGTTCTGTTGTAGTAAATAATATTTTTTTTTTTGTTAATACAGATAATGATTTTTCAACTTTATGCATAAGTCTGTATTTTTATTGAGACATAGGAAAGTATAAAGGTAGGCTTCCTTGAAATTGTGAGCTACCTGAATTAGTACTTATAACCTGTTAAATTTGTTCATTCGTTGTTGTAAAGTAAAACATGAGTCAACTTGACTGAATTAAGGTAAGTTAAATAACCTTACAGAAATAGTTGAACAAGTTGGGAAATCTGATTATTCACTCTGAGAAGTTAAAAAATTCCTCTAAATGTCACTAAAGCCCCTTTTTTGGACAAAAAACCCAATAACACTCACTAACATTTAACTCCTGTCTTCAGTGGGAAAGGGTACAATCGGCATTCATTCCAAGGTCAAGTGATTCTGCAGTAGTCACGGGTATTTATCGGCTCCAGCTCCAATTGGCAGGGATGGAAACAAGATACCCGGGGGGACAAGCTAATTTTTTACCGTTTTCTGGCACAATGCTATGACGTGCGTCCAAATTCCAGACGTTGGTGCGTAAATAGTCGGGAAGATTTCTTGTTTTGTGGATAGTCTATGGGAGCAACGTGCAACAGCAAGTTTGTTCTTCATATGCAACACTGCCTTTGTTGAGTTTGAAGAGACTGAAGTAAAAGATACAAAAATGTAACCACTGTAACATAGTCTGCTGCTTTCTTCTGTTCACTAACCCTTTTTTTCCAGTGTGTTTGTGACATTGAACATGACACACCAAAAAAAAAAAAACACAAAAAGGCAAAAATCATCTACTGGCAAAGGGGAAGGAGTCAACTACCTTTTTTAGCAGGTGTACTTCTGTTTGAAAAACCCATATATATGTGCTAATTTTGGTGTAAAAGGGTAATTCACACGAAGACATATGATTGAAATCCATCTTCTGATATCACTCTCTGACAGAAAGCGAATAAGTGTACTTTTTTTCAGAACGTTTGACTATTCCTTTTATAACAATTGTTAAGTTATAGCTAGGCTGTTAGTTAGGTTTGATTCAGTGCTAGGTTTCCTACTCAGTACAACTTTTGCAGTACAACTAATAGCCACATTTAAACAAGGATCAGTACACAACCATAACTATGAAATCTGTGATGGCAGTGCATAAATAACAGGTTGAAAGAGCTGATCTTACTCTATCTGACAGTACCTCATGTTATGAGTTTAAGATGCTGTCACTGTATGAAATATTCAAACCCAATATTCTGTGTTTTTCTTTCAGTCAGCAGTCAATGGGGTTGAACAGGTTAAGTTACAAGACCAAACTCATCATTAATAAGTCCGGAAATTGTTCTGAATGTCATAAATACACAATTAAGACTATCTTGACTGACATGACAGTTGAGCAGCAGGTCCAGCAGCTCTGAGTTGGATGGGAGAAGTTGAAGATGATGTTGATATGGATGTAAATACTAAGGTAAATGCAGCAAAATGTACACTTTAAATGTCTTAACATAAGAGAGGAATAGATTCAGGGCTGTAGTGATTTTTACAGTTCACTGAAGTTCAAATTCAGGTTTAATTAACACAAACTACAACACCCTATCCACTGTGCTGTTACAAAATAGTGTTCATTAATAATTACTGCTCAATTTTTCTACTTTCTAAGAAGTGATTCTAGTTATATATAGGCTTATATTTTTCTTAGTTTATTTAAAAGTATGCTGGATAACTGATACAGTTCAGGTCTCTTGTGGTCTTCGCCCACCCAAATGTTGATTCTGGCTCTTGCAAATTCCATTTGTTATGTTTACACTTGGTCTTCGCACAGATAATTTTCCACACAAAACTGAGTTGAGAAAAGTTACATTAAATTACAAAGGAAGGTTTTAAGAGTTTACAGAGAAGACAACAGGACTAAATTCTAACCCAGAACCTCTGGTCCCAAACAGTCATGCAATCATTTATCTGACCTTTGGTGAGGTGGTATACATTATATGTCAACAAGGAGGCCGTCTGTATTTATTACAGTATAAGCTGCACTATATTTAACGTTGAGTAGAAAAGCTAAGTCCACAGAGCCTGAAGATGGACGTGGGCTAGGCAGTGTGACACCTTTGTTTGAATAAGAACAAAGGTGTCAGAATAACAGAATAACTCCTGACAAATAGGAGCAATTTGGGTCAGTGTGAGTAATGATGATTGCAAACCATACTGATTGATGATCATACGTTGACTGTGAGAAAATGCATTTAAGACCTGCTCACCATCCTCCCTTGGAGCTACTGGGCTAAAGGAGAAGAGCCAAATACATTGGACATCATTAACTCATATAAAATACTGTGAGATATGGTCTGGGGAAGAGTGGTTGCTTAGTTTAAGCACGGTTAGAAAAATGGGAGAGCAGTTCAAGGCCATAGTGATTACTACTGGAAGGATAGGCCTGCTGACCACTGGCTTTGGTATCCATCAGTATGGGGGATTACGGTTACTTTTACCTGAAAAAATGTATTGATATATGGTGAGATTAAGCAGGGTGAGAGTGTGATGAAGTATTAGACTGAGCAACATTTAAAACAGCAAAGCCAATTAGATTTGGCAAATTTATGGCGTGTAGTGGTAGAGAGTGAGAGGGGGGCTTGGTGTGTCAAATCTCATCACAGGTTTATAGCTGGGCAATAAATAGCATTTGTCAGTATTATCCTATTCTGTCCTGGATTTGAGGTCTCTGCAAAGGCAAGGCAACTTGGTCTTTCAACCTCAGGCCACGGCTTGAATGTTCAAAACATGTAAGAAGATTTAAAGACCAGAATTCATATTCAGAGGATTAATGACAAAAACCAATGAGCAAATAATGACATTGGAAATTGCTGAGATTTCTGGCTTTTTAAACTTTCCGATCTGTTAGGTTAGCATTTTTCCAAGTCTATTTTACTATGACACTCAAAAGAGTGACCCCGAAAGAATAACTACACGCGACTGAAATATAGAAAAAATGCATTTTGAAGTTCAGAATGAGAATTTAGCAATCTGAGTTGGCCAGATCTAGTGGATAGTTTTGTCTTGGCTGTCACGTGTGTAATGTTATTCCTGGCAAAAAAGCTACTGTACATGCAACTGCTAGGACATATCCCTCCACTGCAGCTCTGCTCAGCAAGAAAAGCACTGGAAATACAAAAAGTGAATTTTGTATTAAGAAGTACTAAACTTTGGAATCTTACATATGACATATGGCCACATGTAAGTTTAGGGTATGCAAGCGGGTTAATAAAAAACATGTTTTGTGAGGTCCCAGTAACCTTGACCTTTGACCACCAGAATCTAATCAGTTCATCCTTGAGTCCAACTGAACATTTGTTCATTTCCCTCAAGACGTTACTGAGATATCAAATTCACGAGAATGGGACAGATGTACGGATGAACATACATAAGGATGTAGATATGGAAGAATGAACAACCTGAAAACATGTAGTGAAGACTTTGAAGGAAGGTATTAAGCGTATTTTGTCTTAATTAGCATCTGAATTCTTGAGTTAAAAAAATGTTTTGTGAGGTCAGAGTGACCTTGACCTTTAGCCTTTGTCCATCAAATTTTTCCCAATTCATCCTTGTGTGGACATTTGTGCCAGATGTAATGAAATTCCCTCCATGCTTTCCTGATATATCGTGTTCAAAAAAATGGGAAGGATGTGAGGTCACATTGACCTTGACCTTTGAACTTTGACCACCAAGATCGAATCAGTTCATCCTTGTGTCCCTGAACACTTCTGTCAAATTTGAAGAAATTCCCCCAAAAGCGTTCCTGAGATCTCTCGTTCACAAGAATGGAACAGACAGACGTAACAGACATATGGACAGACAACCTGATAATATAACGCGACCAGCCAGTGCTGTCACTGGTGCAGAGGCATTAAGCATAACCTACTGGAGGTTCATGACTAAATAGAGAAAAGCATCGATAACCCTGTTCAGACAGGGATCATTTCTATATGGGTCATTTTAAAGTTAAATGCAGTTTTACTCCATGTGAAGCAGACAAGCAGAACAAGTTTTAGCTCACAGATGCCAACATATAGTGAGTCCAGATGATGACTGAAAAAAGGGTATTTCAAGAGCAAAATGTTGCAAACTCATAAAGAGCTCTGTTCTGATTTCATCTTCAGGTATTTATACTGTGTTGGCTGGTCTGCCTTTGTGTCCCTTATTTTATTCAAAGTGGACTACATGTATTCAACAATAGTACCTCACAGACACCAGTCACCTTCTTACTATAAAGGCATAATATGAATTTAGTAGTAATTTGACTAGGTAATAATTTAAAAGTAAAAAATACTAATACTAGCATTAATTTAAATTAAATTAGGTTTTCTTATGGATGATATTTATTACTGAAACCCCCTTGATGCAGCTAAATAAATGAAAAATGTGAGCTGAAAATGAATTGAGAAACACAGTAAATGTAGAAACTCAAATGATTTGACGAGTAAGAAAATATTGTGAATTATACACTATGGCCTTCACAGTCACCAGATCTGAACGAACTGCAGATCTACAGTATGGAAGACTTTTGAGCAATTTCTAAGACATCACTCTCAACCACCATTAAAACACCAAATGAGGAAATAAGAATACTGTTCATTCCTTCCTCATCCCAGAATCAATGACAAGGAGCACTGAAGCTGTTCTGAAAGCTTGTGGTGAACAGTAAATGTCTAATCATTATATTCAATAAAAGTCGAAATCAAATCCAACACACTAACTAGTGCTCTCTGTCTAAATTCAGAGTATGTTGATCAATGCCATACCACTGATTGTCTTATCAAAGTAAGAACCCACATCATCACACCTATACATTAAGACCCCATTTCCATATGGTATTAGCATGAGATCTGTAGCTGTATCGGTATCATGTTAATGCGGGTGTAAAAGGGTTCTCAGTGCAATCAGATTGGCCAGACCATGTCTAGAGGTGGTCTGGCTCATATTGTTATAAACCGGTGTGGCCATTCTTAAGACAAAAAATCTGCCAAGCAAATTAAAAGATCACCTAACTCCATCTCTTCCTGGTAGTGTCTTTGCTTGCAAAAAGTGAACATTGCCCACCCATTGCTTGCCATGACCTGGAATGTGCCATGTTTCTTGACAAGTCAGCGAGACCTGCCTATTACAATTAGCTTATCGAGATCGGGATCCAGATAACAAGAATGCTTATTAATAGCAGGTGTAAAGGCAAAGGCCCATGTGTTGGATGTCGATATCCAACATATCACATGCCAATGCCAGGGGCCTATTTCATTTTTATTGTTTTGTTATAATT
This sequence comes from Xiphias gladius, assembly GCF_016859285.1. Taxonomy (NCBI): domain Eukaryota; kingdom Metazoa; phylum Chordata; class Actinopteri; order Istiophoriformes; family Xiphiidae; genus Xiphias; species Xiphias gladius. The sequence continues at coordinate 2,184,986 of NC_053400.1, read as the reverse complement.
ATTATTTTTCTTATCAGTCTTATTATTGTTGTACATATTTATGTTGTACCTGTACTTTTCTCTGTTCTCTTCCCAGGGTGTAAATGGAGCCTAAAATATCAGATACACATAAATGTCAAAATACAGAACCAGTTTGTGAAAAGTCTTTTCCAACCACATCCAAAGTGTTTATAGTTGTTCTAAACAGCCACACTGGAAGGTGGAGTGAAAAGCCAGCCGTTGTAGGGTGAGAGGAGACAAAATATAACTGAAATATAAACAGCACATTTGCAGACAGTCTCTCCTGGTGGACATTCATAGTGTTGCTCTGGGATGTTCAGATGTAAGTCATGTCATGTGTAGAATGAAAAAAGAGAGCTGAGAGAGAAGTTAAAACCCCTAAAACCCTGGCTCCTTTCTCACCTCTGTACAGCTGGCCACTCACAGTGTGAAGTGGGTGTTGAATTGTTGGTTTCGTAAAGTTACAGGAATGGTCAAATTTGAATGACTTTGGGAAGGTGTGGGGGAGGGGGTTTCCAAGGCTATTTGACTATCCATCAAACACTTCTGAAGAAGCATACTAGCAGCTTAGCTCTTCGAATGACCTAGCATTGTCATTAATCCTAATTAACCAATAGTATTTGTGAGAGAAGGCAGGGAGCAGCAGCTGGAGAGAGCGTTTTATGAAACACACTTCACACTCTGACTCTCAGTCACCATGACATTTGCAAGGCATTTAATCATGCGTTGTACAGTGTGTCCCAGCTGAGAGGGACTAACACAGAATTTCAGAATCAGATTAAATGATGGATCTCTGAATGCTGGGACAATATTGTATGCATTTATTTCAAATACACAGAGGAAATATGAATGTGCAGAGCGTGGAAGAAAACTCCCTACTGTAGCTTGGCCATACTGAGATACTCAGATTTCCTTCCCACATGCAGGTACTACCCACCTCCGAGCTGCCTGAGTACGCACTGTACAGCGCACATGTTAGCATGAAGAATGAAGATCATTCTGGCTGGGTTTTCCAAGAGGAACCTTTTTCTTTCCAATTTTCATGTTCAAAGAGAAAACAGGATCTGTTGATAGGTTGATAAAGTGAGATCGTGCAGAGGGGTGGGGAGTGTATACATTGCTTACGGCCCCATGGGTAATCACTTTCCAGCTGTATACACATACAGTGCCAACATTGTGCTTGTGGGAATGTTTAATAAGGCTCTGGCCTGTCACAACAACAGTTTTCCTAAAAGAAAGCTTACAGTACAGTTTTTCACCACAGAAAAGCCAACACCTCTGTATGCTTCAGTTGAATCTGGGACTGGGCATTGAAAATGGTATGCTTTGGTACTACCGTGTATTGGTTATTGGTCATTTAGTCCCACATATTTACACTTATGTAGGCAACTACGTCAGCGTTAACTAAGGGTGCCCCTTTGCTCTGAATGGGGACCGGTTCAAAATTAGTGAGTAAATATCCATATTTTTAAGGTTGATTCTTCCAGCCGTGTTTAGGGAGATTAGCAGGTCTGAAAACATGGTTTGAAGGTAATTTAAGGTCGTGTGTGCATTCTTGCCTCTCTTTTTTTTCTGCTCTCTTTTTCGTTGCCTGTCTTCGCACAAGGGCTCTGAACTCTCCCACCACTCCACACATACATTGCAACTTCAGGGCAGAAACTTTTGTTATACTCTCCAAGTATAACAAAAGAACTGAATCAGTAAGAAACACAATATTACTTTTGGGCATCTCCTTTCTTTCTAAAATGCATGATCTGAGTTTTATCTTTATTTATCATAAGTCACCATTTACTATACGAGCGATATTTAACATACTCTGACGATCCTTTTAAGTTTCTGCTGGACGGACTACATCACCTGCATAAAGAAACATACCAGCTGTTAAATCAGGAAGTCTGACTCCAATACCTGCTTGCTTAATTTCAACTATTACATCATTTATATAGAGTGTAAACAGTTTAGGGGAGAGTGCATCTCCTTGTTTCACAAAAGAGTTGGAAACCAACCTGCTCTATGATCATTAATTTTCACACATGCAACTGGGGCTTGATAGACAGCTTTCACAGCTTTATAAAATTAATTTCCAGTCAATACCAGATTTCATTATAAAGGGTTAACGAAACCATGGAGCATGCAACAAGTATTATCAAGCTACATAAATTAAATATCTTTCTTCTTATGACAGAATTTTTTCAGTTCTATATTTATTTTCTGTTTTTCAAAGGTGAACACACAGTGCATGTGTTAAAAATATGTGTGTAAGTGTCTGTACAAGTTCTTACTGGGACAGGCCATCATGCGGCAGGTTCGTACAAGTGGTGGGGAGGGTAACCCTGAGCAAAGTTCCCTTGCCAGTGTCACCTGGTGGCCTATGGCCGTCAACTGGAGACACAGTGGCTCTCTACGCTGGATTCCCAAACCACAGGACACTGAGCACTACAGTATGAAAGAGAATAGAATAGAACAGAATGGGAATGTTTATGACAGACCTAATGCAACATTCCTATTGTCAGATAGAACACTGATATTGGATGATTCTGTTAAACACCAGATTGGGTTATGTTTAGTTACAGTGGGTTTTTTTTTTGCACATGTCAAGTATTGTTATGATAAGGGAAAGATTTTGATTACAGCTAAAAAAAAAAAGGTCAACATTTATCGTTGAATTAAGACAGGATGCACATGAAACAATGGCACAGGACATGAATTGTGCACTGCAGAATTGTCAAATACTGGGCGGATATTTAATGTACATCCATACAGTAAAATGTACATACATGAAATAGTAACTAGAGGTTCAATACACCCTTGAAGAAGATGTTTTTATCTGCCCCCCCATTAAAGTGTTTCACTCTCTACCTAGTGGATTGTACCACAATCAGTTCTACAAACACACACATTCTACATTCTACATTACTCTTATCCATATGGATGACATATAATAAAATTATATATATAATAAAATTAATCCTCATGGGAAATAATGACTGTAGAAGCAACAGTAAAGTATAAGATTGTGGTTGTAAATGGTGTGCAAATTGTGCAAAGAAAACATGAGGACACATCACAATAAAAACTAAAAACTTCAACCTAAAAAACTGGAAGCTTCAAAGATTTTTTTGTTGAAACAGAAAATTATGCAGTAAATAGTAATGAAAGCAAATTTGTCAAATAAATTATCACAGGTTTGATTTGACTGCATTACCTACACAACAGCTCATAAAGCGTTTACATTTATCTCTTTACTTTGACCTCTGAGAAAATATCAAACCTGTAGAAAAGTCTTGAATGCCATTAGCTGGTACTCTTTCTGTGTTTTTATGAAAGGCATCAAATATCGATATTGAAATTCAATAATTCAACTGGCACTGACACCAAACATAAAGGTATCAATACAAATGTTAAGATTTTTTTTCATTTTTCTACATGAATGTCTTTGTATCATTAATTCTAAAAGCATGGTCACATTAGAAATGGGCACAATGAAATTCACCTGCACGGTGAAGTTCATTGTCCTAATGAAACAGGACAATGGAAGTTTTGGGATATAGGCTAGGGACTTCTCACAGGGCTAGTCGATGAACGTACTAGTGCTAGTCAGGCACAATAGCTCTCCAAGTTAGCTGGCTTCTTAACTGCCAGTTAGATAACTTCGGTCTTTAGTTGGATAATAGAGAGGTGATGTCCTGATGCCACCTATAGGCAAGTCATTGTTTATGTCACTGGTCAATCTCAAAAAGTGAAACATGTTCCTGTAGATTACAGTACATATTCTTATATAAATGTACTGCCAGAACTGTCTACGGTCAGAACTGTCAAGACAGTTTGCTATTGTCGATGGCACAAATATGAAAGCCAGATTTCATGAAAAATTTGTCTGGATTTACTTTGCCCAATGCAAGCAAATCTGCAGAATGCTGCAACTCCTCTGAATATAATCGATTAAGCTAAAATATGATGCTGTTATAAATGCAAACTTGATCAGGCCTTAGCTCATATTGGATAGATTTCTTTGGAAATATTGTAATATTCAAACAGTGGCGTTATTTCCATCTTGCAGCCTCTGGTCCTCCTCTATCATCTATTTCATTTCTCCACATACGGGAACTCACCTTTGTCCATTCACCTCCTGCCATATAGGGCAGACAGTCAGTGTTGCTGCAGCCTCTGTTAGTGGCAGGTTTGGCTGACCAGCAGGCCCTGTCTCCCAGCCTCCTATAGGCCCCTGTGGATAGCAGCTGCTTACAGTAGACCTTCCGAGCCTGAAAACCCCCACCACAGGACTGGGAGCACTGGAGGGAGGAACCAGAAGAAGAAGATAGAGGTAGGAAAGGAGGAGTTGAATCAGGTTTTATTACACACACAATCAAAAACATAGACACACATACACACAAAGAAAGTCCATACAAGCTGCCAAGGCTCGGTCTCCCAGGCTGGAGGACAGTCAACCTGGTTGCAGGGTTGCAAGATGGCAGGTTTGAATTCCCTGCATTCTTCCTCTGAAACAGTCAGAATATCCTGCTGGTCAATGGACAACAGACGCATGCAAAACACACTCCTGGTCTGTATTCCAACGCCGCAAGATGCAGAGCAGCCAGTCCATGCCGTCACCTCCCATCTGCAGAGAGAGAGACAGTAAGTCAGACACAAAATGCTGCTAAATATTAGACTGCAAGCTCTCTCTAGGAGATGGACTGTGAAAGTGGTGATACTTTCCCATTTTCACCTACAATATTACACTTTTTGGCACATTATACTGTATCATTCCCTTGTATTTCACACAAAGAGATTATGCTGAAATTGTTTCCCAAAATTTCTTACCCACCCACACTGTGTGGGAGCACAACAGAGGCAAAAAATACCTGAAAATCAAACATTCTTGCATAATTTTTAAGTGGTATTAATCACTCATGATGCACAGCTGTCACTGGGCTTGTAACGGAATGCTCTGGATTGCTTCATGTCTCAGAACTTGGTTTTGCTTCAATAATGTAATTTGGGCCTGATGTTGCATTACCTGTATTTCTATGTGAAGTTTTCCCTTTTTATTCATTTCCTCCAACAAAAACTTTCCAGGAGAAAAAATTATATGAATATAAAATATATGACTAGGGGTGCCATAGAATACTTATACATGTACACTAAAGTGCTAAAGAAGATGGATAAAAATCATGCATATTAATCGTGGATCATGTCTGTATTACTTAACCCTAACATGCTTGGCCGTTTTTTTTTTAACATTCCTACATACCTCGGATGACTTGGCACATTGCATACCTTGGCAAAATATTTTGCTTGTTCCTGAAATGTTTCCAATCATTTACACATATGAGAAAATGTATTTTTCGAAATTCATTCATTTTTCTCAGCGTAGGCCATATCCCATATTTATATTGTCTTATCTTACACATAGTGTAACGTGGTTGGTGTAGGTGGAGAGAACTAGCAGCATGTAGTTAGCAGAAGCCCTAGGATAGCTAGTTAGCTTAGTGAGCCGATAGACAACAACTAAAGGAAAACCACACTGCCACTTTATTCTACAGTACTGAACATTGACCATACCATGGCAGGTCTCCACGGCTCTACATTCACTAGTCATACATGAACAGTAGAACATAGTAATTATAACCTTCACCACCTAGTTTCAACTCCAGTTCACACTAGTGGACATTGATAAGAGCAGCACTGCCCTTGGTGTGCAACACTGTGCTCAGCTTGGTCCACATATGGAAACAGAGGGAGGCCCCAATTGTGGCGCTATTCAGCATTATAATAAAACCACATTACTAAACTGTGACTGTTACAATTGGCTGCTGTGAGGTCTCATAGACTGGGACCTATGAAACCCAAATTTGTCAGAACAGTTGCTTGTGGTTTTTTTAAAATGTATGTGCGCACTGTGCACACCGCTCCACTGTTTTGTGGTCAAGTGTGGATAGACAGATGTGGCATCTCCACTGTTTTTGTGGGAGTTTTTCAGCTGAAGCGATTTTGTTTCTGTGCAAAACCAAATACTTTTATAGTCAACCACAGACTTCTGGAAATTTCTTTCATTTTCTCAGATCATGCCTACAGCAGCTGAAGCCCAAGGTTTCCTAGGAGCGTATGTTGCTTTTGAGAGCTTCTGGCTTCCCAAGTTGGAAATTTGGCCCGGAAAACGTCTGTATTGTTTATAGCAGTTGAGGAAACTACTATGTATGACATTCCCTCATGAGTCCGAACTTCTCTGGGGACCGCTGCTGGGATGTATCTTAACTGATTTCAGAGCGCATGTAGTCTGAGCTAGTTTGCTCATTCTAATGCTCCAGTTCTCCTTCTAAATTATCTGATTCATAAATGGTACACAAACTAATCCCTTATCACCAGTAGCCTCGGGTACACCTTATTTTGCGGAGTTGCTGCATCAAAGAAAATGCAGCTCTGAACTAAACCTGACACCCAGGTGTTGCACCATGATCTTACGGTGACAGTAAACTAATATGCTGTAAGTGCTATTCGAAGGCAACTGGACTTGCTTGAAGTTCTTGAAGTCATTTCGCCTCTCATCCGAAAGGCTTCTTCAGTTCTAACTGACTAGTGGGGAGTTCCAGGTACATATCCTCTGGTGAGATCAGCAACAAAAGTGAGTCGTTGAGGTGCTAACTCCTTGAGGGTTGTTAGGGTGATAGGTGAATCGTTGACCCACTCTGTCATCAAGTGAGTGGTCATAGGAAAAAAAAGAGCCAGAACAGACACAGAAGAAAACTGCACTAAACAAAACAACATTGTCATTCCCTATGTTGCTGAATTATCCGAAAAACTCAGGAGGATCTTCCACAAACAGCAGCCCAGTAACACTCTGAAGCAAAAACTTGTCCACCCTAAGGACAAAATACCCAGGCACAAGCAGAACAACGTAGTTTATGCAGTCCAATGCAAAGTGATATGACTTAAAAAATTATGGTCTCAAATTAGGGTCAATAGCCCCTACTGCAGACACCAGCTGTGCACGAATAATTATAGGTTTTCCAACAGACTCTCCTCTACTAGAAGAAAATCCACCCAACAACTTAGGATCAAATCAAACTACTACTACACACACACATACACACATGCACAGGCATACACTGATGGTTAAGTATGTAAATGACCTTCTACTACCAGATATACTAATAGACCTGTTGTGTTTTTTAAAGTTTAAATAGGCAATCCAGTGATTTAGAATTGCACTTTCATAAAGTTGTGGGGCTTGAGAGAGACTGATTAACAAGACTAAGGGTACTGTTTTGGTGTTGGTGCGGAATGCAGGTCTGCACCGGTAAACTGGCATTTTCTTGGGGTACACTGAAGTTACTTCCCCGACTGCGCTGGTGTCTTACCTTGGTGACTTACTGTGTGCCCCAGGGTTATATAGATGTGTTAAAAGGTGTGCTGTTGCCAATGCAGTGGCCTACTATTATCTTGGAGGAAATAATGAGTACATCTTGTGCAATCCACTATCTGCCTGCTCAGTACAGCTCATCACAATGTGTTTCATGTGTTTCACAATATTTTGGTTAGTTTATTTGGTGAAGGCACACCCATATAAACCTCTCTGCAATCCCACAAATCATTTTATTCAGGTATTCCCTGTCTTTCTACTTTAATTCTCTCTCAAACAGCTGACATCTGATCACACACACAAAGAAGTGTGGCATTAATACCAGCCTTGTATGGCCCAAGCTCCAAAAAAGGGGGTATCCTACACAGTGGCATTGCACAAAAATCTGGGCGCTGTACATACAGTATTTCAGTGGGCCCCCTTCAACGTTTAATACATCCATTTTCACGTGTTTGAATAAATCAACAAGTATAAACCCATGCATATGTTGTGGTTGTCATGGTAATCAGCAATCTCATTCGTTTTGCAGGTATTTGGTCTGTAAAATCTAAAATGTTATATCTTACTCTGGGCCCTATACTGAGAGAGGATTACTGTATTACTTTATTTCATGGTCAAAGACAAGCTAATAAGACTTCTAATGTTTTATTCACAGAATTGAGGTAAATTAGTTCATGACAAGTGCTACCCCACTCTATTGCAACATAGGATTTGGCATAATGAAACTTTAAAAACCTAAAGGCACAATCCATAGATATACAAATTATTCAGTGAATAGTAAGAGTTTACTTATCGTGCTAATAATGTAAAATTTAAGAATTACAGATAAAAACAATGTTTTAATTCCAGGCTTTGTGAGGGCCCTTCTACCATTCCCCTCACTACAACGCCCCTGATCCTAAACAACACTGTCCAGGAGCAAAGGAAGAAGTTGTATGGGATTATAGGGAGGAGGGTTGGGTCAATACAGTGTGACCACTGTTCGCATGACATTTACTACCAAAATTCAATCTTGTTTTTTATTAAACATGACCATAATTGTGCCAAAACCTAACCAGGACTTAACAACTGAGTTGGAAGGTCAGAAAAAAGTTATACGTCTTTCGTCATGATATCATAGGTTTTTGGTAACAGTGTTGGAAGGCACTGACAAACCACGTCATAACAGAAAATGTTGATATGGATGTTTTGGAAGTCAATTAATTTTTGTGTTGATTAGTTTTGAAGATGTTATTTCCCATAATGCAACTTGTCTTTCATTTCAAACATTCATGTCTTTCAAACTCCACTCTACCAGTTTGTAATGCAGGCTCTTAAAAAGCTGGGAGTTGTTTTTTCTTAGCTAATTTTCTTTCAGATCAGAAACTGTAAACTGTCATGTCAGATGACATGACAGTTTACTTTGTACCACTTTACATAGAGGCACATACGGTACAGTCAGGCAGCTGCAGCTGACTGAGGGAGGGTACAGAGACAGAGTAAAGTGCATTTAAACTGAATGAGAAAGGACAGATTTTTGATCAGTTACTTGATCAGTAAATGGTAATTGGTAAATGGACTGCTCTTATATAGCGGTCAAAGTGCTTTACACTAACTTTTCAACTTTTCATTGCCTTTCAATGACCTTTTATTCTTATGTCTCAGAGAAAAGTGAGCAATCAGTGTGTGGAAAAGGGACAAGAGGCTTTGTCTGCTTGGAGACTGATCTCTGGAAGATCTATTGGCTTGTTAGAACTGTTTTGCAGCATCCAGTCAAGAAAGAAGCAAGAAGCAATAGTAAAGCAAATGTCATTCTAGCCAGTGTCAATCAGGGAACATATGGGAAAGTGGGATCCAGGTTTGAAAAAGACAGCAGTCATGCTTTCTACCAGAGTCATACTAAGCCATGTATATCAACGCTATGTATAGTATACAGCCACCCACTTGAATGTGCTCCTGAATGTAAGAGCTGTGTATTATTAGCTGCATGGTAATCCTTTTCTCAGAACAAGAGGCAAATCCAGTCTGTGTCTCCAGTACAGCCAGAGGGACAGGGTCAGGTCAAAATAAGCTGTAAGTCTGTTAACTGCCACTAATACACCCACTGACCTGCCTGCTAGCTTCAAATCTGACTAGGTTGGTTTCATTAAAGTAACAGAGGCTGAGGACTTTTTGTTCCATTTCAGAGCTGGAAAGTTTTAAAAGCCAGTCATCTCTTCATCTCGCCAAATTATCATTGAATCACTGGTGTTGTTCAGCAATTACTTCAGACCTACTGAACACCTTACCTACTTCCTCTTTCACAGTAAAAATGTGGCTGAAAAAGTGTAGATTATTGTATACATTACAAGATGTGTTCAATGTCTAATGTATCTAATATAATTTTTAATGGATAAATTTGCCATTTTTGCCCATCAACCTACATTCAATAATCCACAGTGACAGAATGAAAACATGTCTTTTTGATGCAGAGCTTTAATTGCTGCCAAAGGGGCTTCTAAAAAGTACTGAATTAAGGGTCTGAATACTTTTGTAATCGAGAGATTTCAGTTTTTCACTTTTAATGAATTTGAAAAAAAATTCATAACCATTAAGAAAGAGATTTCAATACATTACTCATTTCATTTATCTATTTATTTTTATGTATTTATTTTAAGAAGCTGCCCTTCACTGTCAGAGTATGCTACAGTAGCTCTGACCCCCACAGACCAGGCCAAATGTGATCCTCCTATTTCGTACATGCAATGGTTCTCATACCCTTCCCATATACCAGACCCAACTGTAACAGTGATGATTGCACTAATGATTATTGCTAAGCACTAATGAACAATATAAAATGTATGTACAATAGTAATAGTGCAATTAACTTGTCTATTCCTACTTACTTGTCTGGTCTTCATGTGCTGCTGTAATGCTAAATTTCTATTTGGGGATCAATAAAGTTTTATTTAATGACTTCTATCTAATATGGTAGGCCTTCAGTATGTTCTTAAATAATATTTTTGCTAACTAAATAATTAAGGATCCTGCTTGCAAAGGAGAACTGCCAATGCGAGTTTTTTTGTAGACTACCCTTTTAAGACTAGACACTTCAACCTATTACCACAGACTAAAAGCTGTAACTGCCTTTGGTAATGTTTGAAAATGTCAGCTGTTTGAAAGTGTATGTTATTGACTGTTATTATGGTACAAGCTGTTTGTGTAATTCATACAATTTAAAGCCAAAACTCTTAATAACAGCTGGTGATGTGAGTCTGCTTTAGCCCAGTAGGAAATTAAATGGCCATAACTCAGCAATCATTCATTCTTGTACCAAGCACTAAGTAGACCCTGACTTACAGAGCACTTGTTCAGGCTCTGTGAGCTTTCTATGTAGCTTCAGTGACCCTGTGGTCTCTCACCTTGGGAGGCAAGGCTCAGGGTTACAGATGCGAATCATTGCTGGCGGCCTGCTGGATGAATCACAGTGAGAGTCCTCCACCTCATCACCTTGCTTCCTGTTAACACATCTCACAACTGCTGTCTGCTTCCCTGGGCAGAAGACATAGACAAGAAACGGTTGGATATGAAAGGATAATACATATGGACAAAAGAGTCCAGAGCATTTCAATTGTCAACATCCATTTCAGAAACTCACCAGCAGCGCATGTGGCTGAGCAGGCAGTGAAGCTCCTGTAGTCCCAGTTGTACAATTCCTTCATCTGGATGTAAGGGGCCCCATGGTCCTGGAGGTCTGAAGAGATGCCCGGGACTTGGGTACATGGCCCTTGGTTGCAGGGCCTCTCCAGCTGGGGTCTGTCCTTGCCACACTCCTCCTGTGGAAGGTCCACCTCCGTCTTGGTGAATGAAAGCATCACACGGCACTTCACCTCCCGAGTTTGCCTGCCTGGCCCACAGGTGGCACTGCAAGGTGACCAGGGCCCAGGTATGAATCTGAACAGAGTGGTAGAGAACATTTGCAGAGAGGTGGTAGCAGTAAGCATTTGGTTAAAAGATTTACAGTAATCACAGATCGGTAAAATATCAAAGGATGTACAAGAGATTTCATTATTAACTCTAATGAGCAGCCACATGTTGGATGTTCAGTAAAACACAGAACACACAGGACACATAGTGCCAAGGACCTTGTGCCTCAAACAATGTGCACTGCAGTGTACTGCAGTGAACAGCTGTTGTGTTCACTGTTGCTGGTTGACATGAGCACTAACATGAAGCAGGAGGAGTTCAGTGAACATTGTCAACATTTTGAAATCAGTTTAAAAGTGTTTACTGAGGGGAGAAAATTAACTTTTTTCAGCTTTTGGAGGCATTTGATGAGGCATTTGATGACTGATCATGAAAAATTCACAATTCGCATCCACAATAAAGGAAATGTGGTGTCCCCTGTGGAGATTACACGCTTGAATCGATCCTACTAACAAGACTCACACTAACACTTATTTATCTGTACTATTGTTGCCCAAAAACTATTACCGCACTGTCACACTGGGTGGAACTTTTCTTCATCATAATGAACACATACGTCGTAGTTTATTTTGATTCATTCCTACATACAACGTCCTGCTGCCAGACCTTCTCACTAAAGGACCAAGGATTCATTTGCCATTGAAAATAGTTCCCAACATATCCTTCTATTTGAGTAACATTTGATAAAAACGACAGTGGGCAGCTGTTTTAGGAAATTACTGAGACTTCTTTTTAAAAAAATGAAAAAGTATTTAAGAGCTGCTTTTTTAAGATTCACATGTTCAGGAACCAATGTGCTTGGAGCTGAGAGTCACAGACAGGGTAGGAAAGTCAGAAAGTACATAACAGTGGTGTATTATTGGAGACAAAGCAAGTGTAAAATGATGGCAGTACTTGGGTGTCATTGGTATGTTTGTGTGTATTGTAGTCCTCCAACAAGTGTTGTGTTACATTTAACTTGTCTTGGATCCAAAATGCAGAACACACTCTCAGAGACAGCAGCTGGGTAACAAAGGATTTTATTGTAGCAGGTTGTCATAGTATTCATCAGAGATCTGGGAGTTGGGAGATTATTGTTTGAGAAGTAGATGAGCGGGGAATAGGAGTGGGGATTTGCAGAGATTGGCGAGCGGAGCAGGTTGAACTGATCAGGTGAGGGAGTCTTGGCCGTAGTCCAAGGTAGGTATTGACGATGAACCGGATGCTGGAACTGGGCAGGAGCAGGTGTGATGGTTCCGAAGATGACTGGCAACGAGGAAAGAGCTGAGTGTGACTGGAAACTAACAGACTACAGATTAACAGAATTTGGGAGCTTAAGTTTAGTGACAGTAGGGTTGATTACTTTTTCAATGACAAAGGGGCTCAGAATATGATAGTTTTCTGGATTTAGTCTTTAAGGGAATATTTTTGGAAGATAACCAAACTGTCTGACCTGTCTGGTAATCAGGCGCAGGAACACGATGCCGGTCCGCCATTCGCTTATTAACTTCACCTGCCTGAGGAGGGCTGCTCATGTGTCCTTCAACAATTTCTTACAGCGATGAAGATGATATTACACTGAAAGAGTTGTTGGGTTCACTCTCTCAGGAGGGAAAAAGAGGGGGCTGATATCCCAGCAATGCTTCGAAGGGAGTTAATGAACAGCTTTGGCGAAACGATCGACAATAGTGAGTACAGTGGTGTTGCCTTGAGATGGGGGAGGACCAGTGACAAAGTCCAGAGCGATGTGGGGCTAAGGGCGACCAGGAACTGGTAGGGGACAAAGCAGACCCGCAGGGCAAAGTTGAAAATGCTTGCTTTTAGCACAAAAAGGAAAAGTGGCTATATACTCTCCTGCATCGGCCTTCATAGTGGGCCACCAGAAGTGTCTTTTCAACAGTATAGTGTGAGTCATTCCCAGGTGGCAGGAGAATTGAGAAGTGTGGACCCACTGCAGGACCTGGTAGCAGATAGAATCCGGGACAAACAAACAATTTTCAGGATGTTCCGTTACCTGGATCCTGGCGCTGGAACCTTTGAGCTTCCCCTACCACAGACTCGATCTCCCAGGACACAGCATCTACCACCCGGGAGTGAGGAAGGATGGTTTCCTGACAGGGTTCCACCTCTACACCCACATGCTGATGGGACAGAGCATCTGATTTAACTTTACTGGATCCTGGACGGTAAGTAAGAGTGAAGTTAAACCTACTGAAGAACAGAGGCCATTGTGCCTGTCTGGATAGGCACAAGTTTTTACGCTAAGTTTTTATGATCGGTCCAAACCAAAAAAGGTTGCACAGTACCTTCCAGCCAGTGTCTCCACTCTTCCAGTGCCAGCTTTACCACTAGTAGTTCTCTGTTCCCCAAGATGTAATTTCTCTCCACCGGAGAAAGGTATTGAGAGAAGAAGGCACATGGATGCAGATTCTGGTCGGGGCCAAAACGCTGAAATAGCAGTGCTCCTACTCCAGTATCTGATGTGTGACTTTCATGATGAACTGATTTGAGGGGTCAGGCTGCATTGGACTGGAGCCATGGAGAAGAGGTTCTTTAGCTTGTTGAAGGCAGTTCCAGCTTGAGGGGACCAGGTGAAAGGAATGGGGGAAGAGGTTCATTTGGTGAGGGGGGCTATAACTCTGCTGAAGTTTCTTATGAATCTTCGGTAGAAATTGGCAAAACCCAGAAATCTTTGCAACTGTTTCCTGGATGTAGGTTGTGGCCACTCAGACACAGCCCTCAGCTGCACGTTCTCGATGATGATCCCAGGAGGCTCAAGTTGCTGGAATGAAACACACACTTCTCAGCTTTGAAAAACAATTTATTCTCCAACAATCTTTGTAGTACCTGGCGGGAAGAACAATCATGTTTCTGGAGAAGATGTCGGTGAGGTACAAAAAAAAGAAGCAGTGGAGATAATCCCTCAGAACGGCATTAACCCAGGCTTGGAACATGAGGGGGGCATTAGTTAACGCGACGGGCATTACCAGATACTCGAAATGACCCAATGGTGTATTGAAGGTCGTCTTCCACTTGCCCCCCTCCTTTATCCGAATCAGGTGCTAAGCATTCCACAGGTCAAATTTTGTGAATATAGTGGCTCCCTGTAGGGATTCAAAAGCAAGGGGTATATGTTGTTGATTGTAATGTTGTTCAAACCTCTGAAGTCAATGCAGGGTCTCGGGGTTTGGTCCTTCAGGGCCACGGACAAGAAGTCTGCACCGAGATGGGAAGAGGAGGGTCAGATTATGCCTGCTGCCAAGGAATCCTTGGTATATCTTTCCTTAGCCTCTCTCTCCAAACTGAAGCGATTGTAGAGCCGGCTAGAGGGAAAAGGGGCTCCAGGAAGAAGGTGTATGGCGCAGTCATAGGGTCCTTTGGGAGGCAGAGATAATGCCCAATCCTTGCTGAATACTTCACTCAGGCCATAATATTCAGCAGGGATGGATGATAGATCTGGAGGCTCAGGAATTGCTTTGGTTGGTTCAATGTCGCCCTCTATGGGAGACACAGGAGACTGCAAATAGGCCAAAATCCTGTCAGTCAATGTGGGGATTATTATGCTTTAAAAAGGGGTGTCCTAAAACTAACAAGGTTTTGGGTGCAGAAATCAAATTAAACCTGATGGTTTCTCGATGGTTACCGGAAATGATCAAAGTTATACGAGCGGTGTGACGAGTGATGCGAGCCAAGAATCTCCTGTCCAAAGCATTAGCAGTGAGTGGCTTTTGTAGGCATTCTATAGGAATTCCTGATTGAACTGCTAACTTCTGATCCAAAAAATTGTCCTCAGCACCAGAATCGACGGGGGCAAGGAGAGCAGGCACAACTGACTAGTGCACATAGTGGCTTGGACCTGTAATCTGGGCTTGGTTGGGGAGGTAGAATTAGTCTGTCTCAACAGTACTCTCATATCTTATGACTAGCTCTGTCTTTTGGGTGTTTAGGGCAGGAAGTAAGGAAATGAACAAACTTGCCACAGTAGATGCAATTGCCCGCCTTGGTGTGCTGTAACCATTCCTCTGGAGGCATGCTCGTCCTAACTGAATGGGCTCCTCAGCTGAGGGAAAGGAATGTTTTACTACCTGGTTTGTATCTGACTGGTCCCCAACTCTTGCGAGCCTTTGAGAGTCGACATGAGTGGAGACTGGTTGGAAGGCGCACCCCAATTTTTCTAGGCGTCTCTCTCCTCTTTTCTGTTGTCCAGCCTGATAGCAAGGTAAACAAGAGAGCTCAGGTTAGGTGGTTCATCACGTGAGGCCAACTCATCTTTCATTTGTTCATTCAAACCTTTAACAAATACTCCTTGTAAAGACTCTTCATTCCACTGTGCATCTGCCGCATAGGTCCAGAAGTCCACAAAATAGTCAGCTACACTTCTATTTCCCTGCCGTGACCTCAATAGGCGGTGAGAAGCATTTCCTTGAAAATTATGATGATCAAACGCAGCCCGTAAACAGGTTACAAAATCCTCATAGGTCAAGGTTATGCCAGGCTAACTGGATTACACTGCCTCAGCCCAAGTCATTGCTCTCCCTCTTAATAAACTCCACATGAAATTTACCTTTGACTGATCAGAAGAAAACGTCAGGGGTCGCTGTTGGAACACCATGGAACATTGTAATAGAAAACCACTGCACTTATCCAACTCACTGCTGAAGGGATGTCAATCTGTGGAGTAAGATTATTGTATTGGAATAGGAGCTGGAGTGGGAGCCGGATGCACAAGTCTAGGTGGTGGACTGGCTGAGGCTAGATTGGAGAAAGAGGGGGTTAGCATAGACACCTGGTGAGTGAGTTCAGAAAATTGATTTGCCATTGCTTCATTTGCTTTCTATTAGAGTCCGTAAGAATTTTTCATGCTATCCGAGCATAACTCCTTAACTCGTGACTGCCTTTTGTAACAGAAAGGTCTCAGGAGTAGTGTATGCTGGGTCCATTGTGGCTAGATCACTCGTTTAGGTTTAACTAGTCTTGGATCCAAAACACAGAACACACTCTCAAAGACAGCAGTTGTGTAACAAAGAATTTTATTTTAATGGGTTGTGATAGAGTTCATCAGAGATCCGTGAGATGGGAGGTTATTGTTTGAGAAGTAGATGAGCGGGTAACGGGAGTGGGGATTCGAAGAGATTGGCGAGCAGAGCAGGTGCGATGGTTCCGAAGATCACTGGCAACGAGGAAAGAGCCGAGCGTGACTGGAAACAGGAGCAGGCTAGAGGTTTGTACCCGAGCACATGGAAACTAGAAGTTAGAGAAGATCATGAGAAAAACACACGAGGAGCGAGATACTGAAGTTGGCTTTGTACCACAGAGGTGACTGAATGATCTGGCAAAAACTGGGGAGTGTAGCCAGGTTTATATGAAGCAGTAGATGAGGGAGTTGATGAATGGATTGGAAGCAGCCCGACAGGTGAGTTGGTGGGAGAGGGACCAAGGTAGCCACACAGTTAAAGGGAGAAAACATAAAGACAAGCACACACACAGAAAGATAGAGCGAACAACCTGAGGACAGACAGACAGACAGACAGACACATGAGGAAGGGAAAACAGAGGAGAACACAGGGAAAAACTGTCTACCCATAACAAAGTGTCCTTGTCAACTTCTTCCATCTTTACCAACTGCAAGGATGAGTTTCAAAAATCTAACTTTCTTTAATCAACCAAGACTGAACAGACACTCAAAACTGTAGGGAGGAGGTCTGGGTGGATAGAGGGGTCTGACTCAGGAGACACTGTTTGCTTCTTGTTTCCTTTCAACAGTCAATTTTGGTTTCTTTTAACCACCATGGTAATTGATTTTGCCCTAACACACTTCAAATGAGTGTTACTAGAGATGGCTAAGGCAAGTTAAATTTTCAACTACACTAAATTTTCAACAAGATATCACCAACCAAATTCTGCTCTACCAAACTGTTGAGAAGACTATAATCATGCTTTTTTGTGTCTTTGGGAACACTACTTTGAGAAAAATAATCTGAATTTAAGGCCTTCATCTTTGAATGGCCTTCACTCAGAGCAAACTCGGTTTTTGGCTGGACTGCAACAGCGGGGACAGCCCTATAAACGTGAATGTCCATGACCAACTGACTGAGTGAGTTATAATGTTACACCATCGGTCAGCCGCATGCCATGTGACTGACTGCTGACGTTACACCATTTGTCGAGTATTGGCGCTTCCCCATTGACAGTTGCTCCTTCTTTGTTGCTCTTAGCGCCTTTGTCACTAGATTTATCAACTTTTCACACCCCTTAAGCAACTTTTCTTCACAAAAGCAACTAGCAACAAACCTCAGCTACTTTCCATAGACGTAAGTCAGCAGTATTCCCCATGGGTACAGTGTTAGGCTTTCCTTCCACAGGCAAGCCTCTTTATGCGTCTCATTCAATTTACGCTGCATAGACGGGAATGAGCTTTCTCTCTGAGTGATCATTTTACAAGTAAATATAGCTGAAACCAAGGCACAGCCACTGTCTTTAGCTTGTGTGTATGGGGATTTTGTCAGATAACAATTTTAGCACTGCAGAGCAGCAGCTTTGAAATGGCTTGGAAGTGACTTCTAGTTAACATGTCATCTTAATGGGCCACATTTCAGTCACAATTACATATTTGTTCCTTGTCTGACAACAGAAACAGACAAATTATGTAAATGAGAACAGCTTTATTGGGAATTCGGCTGTATTAAATCACTGTAAATGTGAGCACAGAGAGTAGGAGAGAAGCAAAGAGATAAAGGGCGGTCCAGCCATTATACTAGGTTCTGACCTAGTTTTGTTTAATCAAAAGTTAGTCAGTGTTTTTGCATTATGTCTGTTTTGCTGTAATGACAGTATTTACATTACCTTCAGTATGCTCTACATTCCTTCTTATCTAGATCCAAATCTCACCTGTTTTTTATTGAAATTTCAATATTATGTTTAAATTAAATTGACAAAGTGTACTACATTATAAGTACAGTTTGTTCTTACTTTCCATTCCAATCTGTATAAAACAGATAACATGTTTATAGTGAAAAACTATGGTGAAAATTTGCTTAAGTTGACTATGTCTCTTCCCTATACACCCAACATACTAGTGAGGTAACAATACACTACCAACCATTATACTTGACAATATTGTAGCGACTAATAACTCCACCTGTTTTATGTAATGAAATTCTAAAGCTGCTAACTGGCAGATGCACTAGAGGTAATGTGCAACATTGAGCTTGTTATGGCAACTGAACACAAGTGAGCAGATATGTTCCCTGGAGTTGAAGCTTTCCGTAGGGCTCTCTTGAGGGGGGGCGGTATACATTTTGACAGACAGTCCTGTCAGTTTCAAGATCAGTCACACAGACTGAAATAAAAAATATAAAAGCAAAAGCCTGTACAAATGACCAAAAAAATTATGCATAAATGAAAAACAAATGAAAAGAAAAAAAATGGAAATGGTCTGAATCCCATGTTGTGGCCCTCATAGTAACAGGAGCTCAATCCAGTTGAAGATATTAGAGTGATCCATTAAACAGCGCTCTCCACCATCATCATCAAAACATCAAGTTAGGGAATTGCTTTTGAAGGAATGCTGTTCATGCCTTCTGTGGGTTCTACATGCTTGGCTTCTCCTTTCATTTGTCACCCATTTGTCTTTTGCGTGCAAATTTATCATTTAGATATTTAGACTTCTACCCTTATTAATATCTGTAATCTTTGATCTGTAATGATTTCTTTTATCTTAATTCTGCCTGCATCGTGACCTAGTTTAAATATGCAAATTACGTAGGCAGAGCTGGTGGAGTCAAAATACAAGCTGTATCTCGGGTTAAGGGAAGTGATGAAGGAAACACTTAAGGGGCACTACAATGTTTAATGGGTCACATGACATCAGAGACAACTAGAAATCTTATTAATGCTTATTAACATTGGGCTATCCCCATCGATCAAGTAACCCCCACCTTGAACATCGCAGCAATGCCTTGAAAGCTTCCTGAAGCAATGCTGCTTTTTGACGGCCAGCTGGAAGTAGCAGAAAGAGGTCAAGTTTGATGACCTTTCAACATTTTGGGTGGATTGCTTTCTATAGAATGTGGCCAAACTATAGTCCCATGTACAATGTGTTCTACGTGCATTTACCTGCATTAACATAACCGTATAGAGAACAGAGGCAAAAGGAAAGTGACTGGAGGAATATAACAGAAGGAACAGAGTTTATGGTCAGTTGAGTTCAGTTGAGTTCATGTTGAGCTGAACATGAACACAGACAAGCACACTCCTACACTCCCAGTTGCTGTGTGTTTGTTGCTAGCTAACATCTGTACGATAGCTTGTATGCAGTATTGTCTAAGATCACAATTGAAGAGCATGTTTGCAAAGAGTTTGACGAGCATATTTGTGTCTGCCAAGTGTTTGAGGTGTGTCTGAGCTTTGAGAGCTGATGTATCCCAGGGAGGCTATCAGAGCTGACCAGACCCACCCAAAGCAGCAGGCAATAATCACAATCTTATCATCAGTAAGGGAGGGAAAGGAAACAGAGCCTGGAAGATTCACATAGCCCTGCATAAATTGTGTGTGTGTGTGTTATCTGTCTGTCTGACTGGGCTTGTTTTACTATATCCGTGTGGTCAGAGTCAGGGAATGCATTATGTCAACGATGGGCCACAACAAATACAATAAAACAAGGATGTGTGTGTGTTCATTGGGATATACATGTATACCTGAAAATATTGATTCAACATGAAAAAGGAGTGAAAATACACTGTATATACTATTACTATAAGACCTTTCAGATATAATGGCAACTTGACCTTCTGATGGCAATGTAACATGTCAGTCTCTTGTCTGAACAAGCACTCTGGTCACTTTTATGTAAAGTCAAGTCATTCACTACTTTGAATGCGACACAGTTCTGAATGCTGTCAGATGAACATAAAGACAACAGTAGAGACCCTAGTATGGTAAAACACGCTGAGAGGGAGATTCAATTTGCATCTTGTTCTGCATTCTAACATCACTGCATTAAATGTAATATCTCAATCTTCATCTCATATGTGCAAAGAAAATAAAATCAGTTAAATGAACTATTAAACACTGTGAATAAGCCAGTTTTGAGGAGCTTCTTAAATCAGATTAGTCTATAAATTTTTTTTTACCATTGTGCTCTGACCAGAAGAGGTTAAAAAAAACCCTTTGCAAAACCAAAGTAATAATCTGACCAACTGTCTCTCCCTTTTTTGTCAAGTGTTGATTCATACCAACTGCATGAATACACAGATATCCAGCAAAATGCTTTACATAAAGCATGTGAGGAAACAGGAATTAATGGCCAGATTTGATAAAAAAGGCAGCTAAATTCACTCATTAACAATGCTCGATGAATGTATTGGATTCACTGTTAGAAATGGGGGCGAGTGTCCCTCATGCTCGGGATGGTTATTAACTAAGGCTTCAATCGCAAAAAAACTTTTTAAGTCCATCAGTGATGCAGCCTGTAAAAGAAGAAAAAAATTTTCTTCCTAATCATAACATTTCCGAGTGAAGCCGCAAGGAACATTAATGTAAAAGTTGAGAATGAGACACACTACCTTGTTTATTACTCTATTACTTTTTAAGGATGCCTATAATATCTACTGTCATTTATTTGATAAACAAACAAACAAAAAAATAAACAGATTTTAGTATTTTTGTACTAACAGGAAATAAAGCAATTTGTATGCTGACAGATATCAGACTTTAAAAATGCATTTGTCTATTAAACATCATAAAGATAAAGCAGTATGGTTTTCCTAAAAATTAATTTAAATTTACTTTCTATGATCTTTCTGTACCTGTCTCACTACCAACTTTATTTTGATTTATTTAACATTTTCGCAGTGATGGGCCTTGTTGAGTCCTACTGTGTGTGATGTTTCCTTGCAATGAACTTATGGTTGGTTTTGTCTGTGGTTCTATATCCTTTATTGCTTGCTATTATTAGAGAGCAGTTTTCCAGATGGATGTGGACACAGAGTGTAATAACTGTCATATCACAGCTGTCTGACTGTTGTTAATGTACTGCAATAACAAAACACTTTTTTAGTGAATGAGTAGTGAATGGAGAGCGACCACTGTAAGATGACTGTTCCTCTATGTACTTTAGTTGAGACTTTGGTATAGTACTTATAGCTTAGACACCTTTTAATGCACTGTCTGTGTGTGTGTGTGTGTGTGTGTGTGTGTGTGTGTGTGTGTGTGTGTGTGTGTGTGTGTGTGTGTGTGTGTGTGTGTGTGGGCAGTTTCATTTGGCTGGCTTCACTACTTTGAGCTTGGGACAAACCTGAGGATGAGCTGAAACCTACAAAGACTGGACAAACCACACCACCTCAGTAACCACAAATCCTGCAAGAACAATAACTGTCACATGTTGTTGAACCAAGACAGACATGGACAGCAGCCAGTAGCTTGCACTGTTTATATGCACTGACATTTGTGCTGAAAAGGCCAAAAGAAGAGGAATAAAGTTAGGGTTTGGGTGAGACCTTGGATGGAGAGGCATAAAGGCCCGTAGAGCCTAAAGAGGGAACTGCAGCTGAGTGAACTAAAACAAAGCTAACTTCAGGGAAAGCTGTTTATTTACCAGTATGCCATCATTTAAAAGTTGCGTCATCAGTATCTTTTGTCAGTTGCAGATATCAAACATGTTTTAAAAAATCTTTATGAGAACAACTGGCAGCAACTGGACCTGAACACCTAAGATCGTAATCTTTACATATCATACACTGCATAATTTTATCTGTCAACAACTGAAACAGCTGATTGGAACAGACCCAGTCCAACTTGGTCCCATCAGTCGCCATGGCAAAATCATAATCATAATCACCCTGACGGTCCTAATGTGTGTCCTTGCCATTAAGGTTAAAGATGCAATCTCAAAGATTTTCATTTAAATAAATGTCTTTTAAATCACTATCTATCGCCAAATGAGGTAACACAACGGTGATTGAGCCATTGGCCCACTTATGAAAGTATTGCATATTTATATGTTTGCAGTATTACGAACTGGGTGTTTGTGGCGACATTCATGGAAAAAACGTTGTATTAAGTTATTGTTTATAACCGAACCGAACATTTCCTACTGCTGCAGCTTTACATTAAAAGCAACTAACTGGAGAAAGATGACTTAACTTTTGCTATGAAGTAGACAAAGGAAATGCAATGTAATTGTTACTGAGCTTAGCACTTACCAATATTATTCATCAAAAATTCTCTACAAAATTTTCAGCATTCTTGGACAGTGGATCAGTTTGAAATATTGAAGGGAGTAATGGAACAAGAAGGAGCAGCCAAAGCGAGCTGTTAAATGAAGAACTGCAGGCAACAGGCTGCACACCTCCAATTTCTAAGTGAAGTAACCAACTCCTTTCACTGTGCCTTGCTGTTCATAGACTCATGCCATGTGCAGCATAAAATTAGATCATGGTTGCTCACACAATGATGGAAAAATGCAAATTATTGCCTGAATTCTTTATTAAAATGTATAGATATAAATAGTTTGTTTTGCCTCAAAATACTGTGACCTTTAGTACTAAACCGCATTTGTTGTCACCAGTAACTACAGGTGTCGCCAAAGCAACCAGGACTGAAACTTTTGAGACTGCCACTTTAAGACTTGGGGTTAGGCATTTTGTTGTGACGGTTACAGCTCAGGTTAGGGGCTAGGATGCATTCCCTGACATTCCCTTTAATGTCAATAGGTGTCTTTACACGTAAAATTAAGACAAACAAACAAAGATGCTTGAAGTTAAAAATAGCATGTCAAAGTGATCTTCAGATTTATAGATCTATTGTTAATATTTTTATTAAATACATATATATACATATATATGTGTGTTTGTCTGTGTGTGTGTGTGTGTGTGTGTGTGTGTGTGTGTGTGTGTGTGTGTGTGTATTTTTTATTTTTAATACTTGTGAATTTGATATTTGTGTAATTTACGAATATTTTTGAAGCCTCTGAGTGGGTGGGCTGATGTATGTGTTTGACATATCTTACAAACCAAAAACAGACAGCATATGCATTTGCAGCATTCTACAGCTGACTAGAAATTAGAAGTAAATTAGAGGTACACATTAGCTAGAAAACTAATTTGGGTCATATGTAAATAAAAACATATATATAAGTTCTGTATATAGCAGAAAAAATTATTAACAATAATTTACATTTACATTTATATTTGGAGGGAGCACTGTATATTGTGTATGTGTCTAAATGTACGTATGTGTGTGTACTCACGTGGGGTCCTGTGTAGCAGTATGGTGCTCCTCCAGTTCATGGGCTTGTTTTAACCACGGCGCCTTCGCCTCAACTGGCAGGGATTCTGACAGAGAGACAGAAAATTAGTTTACATCCCAAGGGCCAGTATTCAGTATTGCCAATTCAGACCTTGACCCCATTGGTGATAAGGGCTGTCGCAGTAGGAGTTCTCAGCAGAAGGAGAGTGACAAGGCAAAAATGGGTAGGCATAGATATACTGCGTATAATATAGAACATCTGATATAAAATTACAACAACAAGCAAGATGCTGATTGGATTTATGCATTTTTTGAGTGATTTTGTGCATGATGTAATATCTCCATCCATTCTGGAGAAAATGAGCTATAGTCATTTACATACAAAAACAACAACAAACAGGTCACCAACAGCAATGGTTTTCATCTGTGCACGGTAATTTTGCTCATTGTGCTTTACATTGCATGATATCAATACTTGAGGTACAAGTTGAGGACACATTGCCAGGCTTCTGAGAACACAGTATAGTTATGGAGGCATGGTCCTTGAGGTCTTGGCCAAATTTCCTAAGTATGCATGATGCCTACACTGGTGATATTTGAAAACTGTATAGATTTAACACAATAAGGGACTACTTATGGAACCATTACGTTTTACCCAAGAGCTACAAAATAAATATAAATATAAATGAACCCCTCCTATTTAGCTAGATGTTCCAAACTATCTGAGTTTGGCTTGTGATCTAATACTGTGAGTTCTATTATAATTGAAAAAGCTCTTAACTGGCATAAAGACATACAGTAAACAATACAGTAATCCATGTGATACTATGAGCTTCTGTGAAGAAGAAGAAGGATAGATTTTTAAAAATCCAGCAGTTTAAAAAGGAGGGATGCTCATTTATGATGGAAGATGGAACATACATTAGGGCCACGTGATGGCAGCTGATGTAAATGAAACCTGTTGTTTTTATGGTGAGGGTGGTGACTGTGGGCACTAAGGAGAGCACATACACAACCACAGCTAATGCCCTAAGCTCGACTGGCAAAATGGCCTGATTCACACCTGCATTGCTGTTCATTCCACTATCATACACTTGAAGACTGCACGCATGTGTACACAGCACAGCCCATGGAAAAAACAAACAAACATATTAACACATTTTATGTATTATTTGCACTGTACATAACATGTATGTTAATAGGCTTCTATTTTAAATTGACCTTGGGATGAGTATGTTGCTTGTATGTGCAATGTTTTAGTACTGTATGCTGGATATGTAGTTTTGTACCCCAACTTAAAGAAAATAAATGTATGAAATGGTGTATTCCAGTTGTCCAGATAATATTAGTTGTTTTTTATTGGAGCACAGGAAAAATGCAGGAGTCAAATACCATATACCACATACTGTACATAAAACAATAATAGAAGTGATAAGAGTGCATGAGATGAGAATGGTGAAATAGTAAGGTGAAAAAATATTAGACTACTTTCATTGGATTGAGTGTGCATTTATGCCTTATGTGCATGTACTGTATTAGCCTTCTTGTCCTAATGAATGCCTTCCTTTATTCAATAGGAGAATGTTTACACAATAAAACATCCAAAAAATAACTCTAGTAAACATGTGTGAGCTTTAAACCCCCATTATGGTCTTAGTTTCCATACAATGCAAACACAGCTCTCCATCAATTATTAGTGTCCTACCTCTGGGCTTGTGGCAGGCAATAGGGACCAGACAGTCTTCTTTAACATGAGGTTTGAGTGATGCTTCACAGCCTCCAATGTGCTGCCCACGATGGTCGACGCAAAGAACCACCCTGTAACGCAGGCCACGGCCACACGTCACTGTGCACTGCAATGGGATGGCAACACACACATTAGTTCACATTCTATATACTTCATGAGTAGCATCAGTCAATTCAAGTGGTTAGGGTTGCAACTAACAGTTATTTTCATTATTGATTAATACAGTTGTTCCCAACCTTTTTGGCTTGTGACCCTTTAAAACAAAACTATGTCTAGTTATAAGTCCACCAGTTGCGGCCAGTTCAATGATGGAGTGATTTTTTTCTATTGTTCTATTTGAATATTTTTTTATAATAGTGAAGAAGTAAAATTATTCAGTAATTTTCAAGAAATTGGAAGAAAGGTTGTAAAAATAAATATAACTTTGTGTAGCAGAAATGTTTTTTTCTGCTCTCCTCTCGGGTTAATCATATTGTGCTTGCCTTTGGGGGCCCAACCCCCAGGGTGGGAACCACTGAGTTAATCTACTGTATCTATTGTTTTTTCAGTTTAGATTATTAATTTTTCAGTCTACAAAATGCCAAAAAATAGTGGAACTGCTTATCACAGTTTCCCAGAGCCCAAGGTTAAGTGTTCAAATGCTTGTATTGTCAGACCAACAGTCCAAAAGATATTTAATTCACAATGATATTAAAACAAAGAAAAGCAGCAAACCCTCACATCTGAGAATCTGAAACCAGATGTTTGGTATTCCTGTTTGGTAATTGGCTTTAATGATTAATCGATGATCAAGTCTGTACATTGGTTAATTGATTAATTGGCTAATTTCAGCTCTATAAGTGATTGATCAAGTTTCTTTTTTGGTAGATGATAAAGCAACAACAAAAATATAAAAGTAAAATTGATGAAAAAAATGGGTGAATTGTATACCTGCAAATAAGGCGTCAGGTGAGTTTCCCCTTACTAGTGTAGATAGCTGGTGTAAACAGAAATATACTGACCTGAGACCATTCCATTGCCACCCACTGGGGGCAGGCGAAGGTGTTGCAAATCTGTCGGGTATCAGGTCGAGGGGAGTGGGCGCACTTCCACTTCTCCACTTGGGAGAACTGTCCGTGGGTGTCCTCCTCCACACACAGCATGCTGCGATCCTGCCAGCCACCACCACAGGACACTGAGCACTGGGTCCAGGGGCCCTGCTCCCAGCTGCACACAAAGAGCAGGGACCAAGCTTTAATGATGCACCAACACTTTTTGATAACAGTACAGGCGGCATCTTCATGATGTGTCCTGCCCTAATTTAAAAAACCCAGATTGTTTTTCTTCTTAAAAATACCACATACACTCCCTGAGCACTTTATTAGGAACACCTGTTCATGATTGCTTAATTATCAAATTAACCAATCATGTGGCAGTAGTGCAATGCATAAAATCATGCAGATACAGGTCAGGAGCTTCAGTTAATATTCACATTAAACATCAGATGGGGGGGAAAAATGTGATCTCTGTGACTTTGACCGTGGCATGATTTTTGGTGCCAGACGTGCTAGTTTGAGTATTTCTGAAACTGCTCTAGAGCTTATTTAGAATCGTGCCAAAAACAGAAAAGATCCAGTGAGCTGCGGTTCTGTGGAAGGTAACGCCTTGTTGATGAGAGAGGTCAGAGGAGAATGGCCAGGCTGTTTGGAATTGACAGAAAGGCTACAGTAACTCAGATAACCACTCTTTAGACTGTGGTGAGCAGAAAAGTATCTCAGAATGCACAAAATGTCCAACCTTGAGGCAGAAGGAGAAGACCACACTGGGTTCCACTCTTGTCAGCTAAGAACAGAAATCTGAGGCCGCAGCGGGCACAGGCTCACCAAAACTGAACAGTTGAAGACTGGAAGAACGTAGTCTGGCCTGATGAATCTGGATTTCTCCTGAGGTACACAGATGGTAGGGTCAGAATTTGGTGTCGACAGTGTCCAAGGGCCCAACCTGACTTATGTCAACAGTCAAGGTTGCTGGTGGTGGTGTAATGGTGTGGGGGATGTTTTCTTGGCACACTTTGGGTCCTTTAATACCAATCAATCATGTTTTGAGTGCCACAGCCTGGCACTGAGTTTTGTTGCTAACCATGTGCATCCCTTTATTGCCACAATTTATCATTTTCTAATGCGTGCTTCCAGCATGATAATGCACCATGTCACAAAGAAAAAGGCATCTCAAACTGCTTTAATGAACATGACAATGAGTTCATTGTACTTCAATGGCCTCCCCAGTCACCAGATCTGAATCCAGTAGAGCACCTTTGGGATGTGGTAGAATGGGAGATTAGCAGCAAGAATGTGCAGCTGATCTGCAGAAATGATGTGATGCATTCATGTCAAGATGGACCAGAATCTTAAAGGAATGTTTCCAAGATATTGTGGAATCCTTGCCACAAAGAATTGAGGATTTTTTAAGAGCAAATGGAGGCCCTAACCAGTATTAGTATAGTGTTCCCAGTAATGTGCTTGGTGAGAGTATGTTTATGTCTCTGGATGCTGAAAATAATGTTTATGTAAACAGATTGATATATTAAGATGTTATGGGGAGTTTGTGTTATCTTAGACCAGAGGTTTTCAAACACTGAGGGAGAGCTGAAAGGGAGGTGTGGCAGGAGAGACATGAGGCAAAAATACTGCATGAACTGGTTGAGGGTAGAGCCTTACATCAGGACTGTTCCTGTGGAGATTTGCTTTAAATCACACAAAATATGATGAGCTTCTCTGACACTTAATTTTAGTCCACTTTACACTTTACCTTAAACTTTAGAATTAGCTGTCAATAATTACAACCAGGCCCAGATAATACTCCAAAAAACATAAAGGCAGGTGAGGACGATAACTAGGCAGTATTATACTAATGAACCTATCTAAATGACTGAGCAAAAATACTAATTTGCAGCACAACAGCCTGTTGCAAACATAAAAATGTTACATTTACCCACTGGAGAGATGGCAAAGAAATAGGTGCCAGGCTTTCAGTGGTGGAGCCATTACAAATCTTAGCAGAAACGCCTCACGTCTCTCTCTTACTAGTCTTTACAGTTTCATTAGGATCTTTAACAAAGTGACTGCAGATGCCTTCTCCCATTCTTTCCCCTTGTTTGAAACTAGGTTGCCAGCAGCCATGTGCATGATGCATCTTTGATTAGTTTAATATGAACGAGATTAACAATGAATTAGTGTACAAAACTCTTGATTCTGGGTACAACCTGGATGGAAAGTGTTAGTAGGTCTATTGTAGTAAAACAAGGTCTGAGGCTACCATTGACAACATTGAGGTCGTTTCCAAGGTTTTAGCAACCTTGGGGAAATTTACATTTTTTTTTTGAACACTTTTTTACAGTCTCTTTTAAAGTCTTTTTCATTACACAATAAATTAAGACTACTTTCTTTAGTTTAATCCTGGAAGTGTGGAGAAGGCTTTAAAACACATCTAGATCTTAATGTTGGGAAATAAACATTTGCAGACAATACAACTTACTAAGAGTCAACTGGTTAAACAAAATGCAAAAAATCAAGACAATTCAGAAATTTTAGAGACTTTATTTTTGGTGTCAAAATCTTCATGGAGAGGGGGAGGTACGCATAACCTCAGTATTTCTATTATCCTGGCTACACCCTTGAGTAAAACACTTGGTTAAAGCCCCCCTCTACTCAAAAATTATGTCTTGCTTATTGTTCCTTGACTTGGATGTTTGAGATTCACTGTGCAGAAGGACGTACGTGCAGAGTTTGACACACGAAGGCTGTTTTGACATTAGTCTGCTGAAGAGCGATGTGCTCACCTTAAATCTCACTTTAGGACATAGGAGCAGGTTTTGTGACATCACATTTAGTTTGGAAGCCAATCATAGTCCAACTTGCAATTTGGATGATGTGGAAACTTTAGCCATCTGTACATATGCACTGAGAATGGACTTCTCAGTGAAGTAGGAGACATATGTATCCAATTGATAAACTTTTGAAAATGGAAAACATTTGCATATTAATAGTTTCTGGATATTTCAATAAGGGAGAAGGAGTTGGTGTGATTTCAAGACTTTTGGACGATAATCAAATGTTTTGGGGAAATAACAATAAAAATTATTATTCAAAGCAGAATTTTTTTTGTCTTAAAGGACCAGTATGTAGGATTTATGGGGATATATATTGGCAGAAATGGAATATAATATTCATAATTATGTTTTCATTATTGTATAATCACCTGAAACTACATAATCATGTGTGTTTTTGTTAGCTTAGAATGAGCCCTTCATATTGTATGTACTGTACATAGGGAGCAGGCCCTCTTCCACAAAGCCTGCCATGTTGCACCACCATGTTTCTAGAGTAGCCACTAAATCCTACACTGTGGTCCTTTAAGACGGAATTCTTATAGTTAGATAAGATGGTGGTTTTTGATTAAATATTGAAAAAGTCGGCACATCTTCTCTTTTACTTCAAGTCATCATTAACTTTTTTTAATCCAAGGCCACAACATTTCCTTAACCAAAGGGTTCTGAGTTGCCCAAGCATAATTATAAAAACATAAATCATGCGTCAGTTGCCAAGACTGGATAATGAAGGAACACAAATTAAATATGTTGACAGTGGACAGTGCAGATACATTAAACATGAACATTTCCTTGCTATGTGGATTAAAATACTTTCCTACAAAAAGTATTTGCTGCATATGAATATAATTTTTTTTCTTTAGCCAAGCATGTCTAAAAGGAACGATGGCTTATTATGTTCTCTCCCTATGACAGAGTGTGAAGCAGTCACCACCAGTCACTCTGAACAGGACCACTGTGCTAGGAGCTGAGCTCACAGAGCTGAAAACACCACATCTATGGATAACAAAGCCAATTACTTTTGGGAGTAAGTATACAAAAAAAATCATATGCAGAACTGGATTGCTCACACTCCCCAATGGATAGATGAAGTCAGATTGAGGAGGAGAGAGGCCTGTGTGATTGATGAGTAGTGCTGTACTTTGGGAGACAGCTGCTGTAGAACAGAACAAAGTAATTGTTTTTAAAACACAATGAATGAAGATGATTTTTCACCATTTGCTCCTTCTCCATGTAAAATGTTGGTAGGTTGGTGCAGGTATTTTCAATGTTATTCAAACAGAATAGGACCTTAATTTTCTTTCACAAACCAGACTACATTTTATTTTTTATCACACCCGTCCCTGTGATTTATCAAAACTCCAGTGAAATGAAACCTGTGTTAATTTAATTAATTTTAATTAAGTTATGTTTGCCCGTATTTTGCCAAACATGCTATAAACATAGAACTTTTGTTTATATATTATGACCTTTTAGGCTGATATGCTGAACTTGTTTATAAACAGCTACAGAATTCAATTTACACAACCAAGATTATCATTCATTTGGCGTCATGATTGTTTCCACCCGATGAATTAAGTCCAACATTCACTTTCAGTCTGCTTTGGGCTTCACCAGCTTCCGAGTGAAACATCTGGCTCTTTAGCAGCAAAATGTTCCACTACATCAACCAGCTAGTTACTACCTGTGTTTGTACTTCTGGTAACTTCACTGTGCATTAATAGGTATATTCCAACCAGTAATCCCACTCACAAATTTCTGAACACTTTCTGCCCACTCACTTCCTGTGTTAGATCTCACCAAAAACAAAAGACAGCAGTGAAGTACTGTTTCTCGTAACTTTTAAAATGAAAGATTGTAGGAGTTACTCACCGAGGCAGAGGTTGGAAGTGATCATATGGCATCACCTCTTTGAATCCATCACTACAGGAGACAAAGTATCAGAAAACACTGTAAGTTTATGGGACTATGATTTCAAGGTAGCAGCTCTAGAGTTTGTAAGAATCTTGTACCCATCATATATGATAAGTGTAAGCCCACTCGGAGTACTTCTTAACAGCAGTTTGGGCTTTCAAGGTTGTGATAAAGTGATAAAAGGGAGTCAAAAGAAAATACTTGTTACTGCCAATATATTTCTGCTCTGTAATGACTTGGCTTGGCTTGATAATCTGAGCTCTTCCTAATCAGATCCTAAGCGAAGTTCCTCTAGCAATGCCAAAAAAGCCTGTGGCACTAACAAGGTTGAACCTCTACAGGAAGAAAATTGCTAAATGTACTTCCCATAATGTTGAACTATTCATTTAACACCAAATGGACTGTACATAATGATAAATGTTTGCTAGTGATGCCATGTTCACTAAGAATCTAGTAATGCTTATTTATGAGCTTTGTCAGTTAACCAGAACAAAAGAAAGCACTTGGTGGAGTGCAGCATCGCAAAACCTAATCATGCCCGCAGTTACGCATTACTTTCACAGTTAAGACTGTACAGGGTGGTTTACATGGAAAACATCATGGTAGCCATAGCTTGGCCTGATGTTGCTGCTAATGGAAATGGCACGGTGTCACCAGAGTCCATAGGGTTCTTACGTAATATGTGTTTAAATGGGAGGGATGTGATCATACAGTATGAATCATTGAAGGATGAAATGACCAATGTTGGTATTGGACAAAAATTCATGATTTTTCTAAAATCATGACTCTATTGGGTGTATCCCACCTCTTGCTCAGCACTTGGTTCAACAGAATCCTGCTCACGTAATTTGGAGAGTGGATGGTTGGGTTAAGGTGTAATGGAACCAACACGTTCCTGAAATGTTGGTTTTTGTGACATCACTGATATAAAATACAACTCATAATGATCTCTACCCGTCTTTGCAGGGGTCCATGTTACACTCTTTGAGCTTTGGTGTGGGTTTGGTGTTTTCAGGATAGCTGTTACAATGGTGCTCAGGTAGGGTCTGGTTGGATCGGATGTCTGTGCATTCTGCAGAGTTCAGCTGATAGCCTGGGGGATGGACACAGTCTATTTAAGTGGTGCAGCTGGACATACAGCAACTGGTGGAGCTTGATATACAACAACTGAAGATCAATAAAATCTAACAATGTCAAATCATTATTTAAACATGTAGATGCCTGATTACAGTTACTATCAACTGACTGATGGCCATCTCACCTCCTCCACAGGTAACAGAGCAGGGGAAGAAGTCAGTCTCTTTCCACTGGTATCTGATTGGCTGGTAGAATAGAAACTGGACAACTGTATCCTTGGGACCTCCATACATCATCTGGATAACATGTAGGGTGACAGAATAGTACAGAAAACAGCATTATGTTATGTAGTGTAGGTTAGAGGAGTACAGAATAGCAGAAACAAGCAGAGGAAAGAAGAACACACTTGAGCTCAGTAACAAAGAGGATCCCACAAAAGAGAATCAAGATGAATCATGTAAAAGGGTTTTCCAGTTTATGTTGGAACCACAGTACTGACTATCAGTATCCACTCAGTCTGTCTTCTATAGGTTCAAACTTCACTAGTGGTGATTATAAATCTGAAGTGGGTACAAGACAAAAATGACCTGTAGAAGTGACCTGAGAATTAAAGTTAAGGTCATGGTCAACATCACCATCCCCTGAAATGTCTGGTTGACAGTTTGACACAAACTGTTATCTTTCAATCTTTCACTAAGTTTTATAGTAAGTGAAATAGTCATCCTTCAAAGAGCAAGGAAATGCCTTACATGGTAAAATGTGTGCTCGTCTTCTTTTCTTTAGAGGATGTAATTGACGTGTAAGTCATTCATCATGACCTTACAACTTTGAATAGGATTTGGGCTTGTCGACCAACTACTCAATGTGCCATCTATACACTGACCTTTGAAACAGAATACAATATATCATATTTATCCCCAAATCAATTGCTATTACATACCTTAACTTACACCCAATGTGTCTGAGTGACAATAACTTTCAACAAGAGGGGAAAAAGCACAGGAAACAAATCCTGCTTGTTACTACGGAGAGACATTGGCTCCATGTTAAAGGATAAGATTGGTGTTATTCTATGTGTCTTCCTGTCTTCCAGTAAAAAAAACGACCCAATAGGTCATCGACCTATACGACCATAGTTAAAACCGTTGTTTCCTTTATCAATGACCATTCCACACCCTTAACTGCTTATTTTTACATATGCACTTATTTTTGTAACCATGATGACAAAGGTCCTCTAACTTTAACCCTTTTCCTAAATCTAACCAAGTAGTTTCTGTGTGTAAACCTAACCAAACCGTGATAATTCCACAACCTTACCTGTGTGTTTATTATTGTTACTGTGACAATGACATTCCAGTAAACCTGCCAGTGGTATACTCCTATAGGTCATTTAGATTGGAGGATTTGTTGTTTTCTTATTTTTAATAAGTTACATGAAAGGACCAAAACCAACAATGCGATAGTCTGTCTCTCAATAATTTCCAGCTTCTTGGTTCCTTCCATGTCACTCAGCCCCATACTTGCTAATGACATTTTGTAATTTCAGAGGCAGTTACATGGTGTATGATACAAATTTTGGTTTTAGTCTTTGTCCAAGCACTATGGCACCGAACCTGGCAACCTCACTGTGACCACAGGTCTCCAGGAAGCTGTGAGTATTTACAACAGCAGGACAGTGTATGTGGGATTGATTCAAAATAAACTACCTTTTTTGTGTTCATGGTAATGAAGAACCATTTCAGTCAGTGCAATTATGTGGCTCATTAATGTCTTTTTAACAGTTTTTTGGGAAACAACAGAGCTCTATGGCACACAGGAATAAGATATACCAGGCTTATATACCAACACAGTAGGATCCATTCATTATTGGTTTGGATCTTTTCATGGGATTTGTTGATGAGAAAAAATATAGAAATTCACCAGATGTATTCTTTAAAATGTCCAATAGTCTGGTGACATATAGAATGGTGATAGTATTATTAGTCGCAGTGGTGAAGTCACTGCAAATTGCTTTTATCTTCGCAAGATGTCTGTATGTGTGGAGGCCTTGTTAAGCTGAAGTGCTTGTCTTTGTTACAACTGCATCAGAGAGGGGGTTGTGAAACAATACGGTCACTACAATTTATTTCTATTTAGATTTAGCAGGCTTTTCAAATAGTAATACTAATAGCTCCGCTTGCATCAACCTCACAATCTCATTAAAAAATCCCCTGCATTGCTAAATATTACTCAACAGACTGATTTAGTTATGTTTTAACTCTTGTATCTATAATAAAATATATACATCAGAAGCCTAAAGTCCTAAGGCTCTTATGCTATAATCCTAGGCCAGTCATCTTTCTTTTGTTACACCTTGATAATGTAATCAGCGATGAGTGGGCCATATGTCCTGAGTGTCTGCCTGTCTGTCCCTCTTTGAAAGTCCAAGGAGGTGTTTCCTATCACGTAGGAGCCTGTAGACACCAGATTGGTCTCCTCCTTCCTTCCCTGAAGAGAGATGGCTTCGATGGCTGAGGGAGAGACAGAGGACGAGGCATGTTTATCCATATACAGTAACTTTCTATATTAACTTCATATTTTAACTTAACAGAAAAAGTAATATGAAAAACAGAAAAAAACATGTTGACAGGCCACATCTTTGGCTTGCTTCCCAGGATTCTACAGTTATAAGAGTAATGTACTGGCAGCTATTAATTTCAAAAAAAGGTATAAAGTCCAGGTAAACATGAAGAAAAAAGCATGTATTGTTAAGTACCCACATTTCAGGCCTACAGAGGGAAATCATTTGAAGTGTTGTAAAGCCACTTACAAAGGAACTGTTGGGCAAATATTGTAAGTATGCGACAAAATATCAATGTGTAATAGCTGTCTATTCACTCCAACATAAACCTACCCACGGCAATATTGGTGCTTTGAGCTTTGCGATTCACATTACACATTGCAATTTAATGATATTCTCAATATTCTTCAACAGAAGAAAGCAGTCTCCTTGATAATTTAACAACATTATCGGTTTATGTAATGGCCACCAGTTACAATTATTTCTACTTCATTTTTGAGATATTGTGTTTTTCTTTCCATCAGTTTTGAATAGTGGAAGACTCTAGGTACTTAAATAAGAGATGTCAGCAGAAATGAATGCCAAGACCACTTTTTCAGAGATTTTAAGTTAATATTCACCCTTATGCCAATTGATCTTTGATATGTAATCAGTGTTTTTACATTTAACTTTATTTGCACACAGTACATTTTCCAACTAAACACCTGGACCAGACAGCAGAAGCTACCCCTGAGATTTTCAAAGTAAATAAACAGTAAATGTTACTTTTGCTGTAGGAGGTGCCACTACCTGTCTGCTTGGAGACACTTTCAATTAAGTTAAACTTTTATGTGTTTGTTCAGTATAACATTAACATGGTGAACAATATTTTCCCATCGTTTGCCATAATTTTTCCAAACTGTTAGCTAACAGGACGTTAGGACGTTATGGCTAATATGTTACTGTAAGTGCCAGCTGACAAAGTCTGTTTTTTTTTAACACATTACTGTGTGGAAACAGGAAATTATGGAACAAGCACGAAAGTATGAACAAACGTGTTGACATGTAATTATCTTTTACTCTGGTACTGCTGTTCTCATGTGTCTATAATTACAGCAGTGTATCTGTGTAGAAGACAGCCTAAATAAATAATTTAATAAATATAATAAATGCCCTTTACCTCTGTTTGACAGGTATGAGGCATCTGTGGGTAGCTGCATTAACACACCCTCCCTGATATTCACTATCAACTACTTGGACTACTGAGGCTACATGTGACTGGACATGAATAACTTGGCAAGCAGCCACGTGAAACTACTTAGAACTGTAAGTACCTATATACAGTGCAGTCCATACAGATCTGGGCAGTCTCATGTTTTACTCATTTTTGGTTTGTAATCCAGTACATTGGACGTGAAATGAAACAAAATGAAAAGGCCTGAGATTAAAGTGATTACTCTGAACTTTAAGGGAGTTTGACTGTGATAATTGTGATGACAGGAACAGCAGCCCTGTTTTACGCACTTACTAGATTTGAGCGCATTGTATGATTTGTATGAACATGTAGCTACAGCAACCAAGAAGTTTTTCATGACCCAACAGTGGACTGTTGTTGAGCAGTAAAGTCAGCCACCGGACCTCAGTCCAGCTAAGTTGGTGTTTCACTTGCTGAAAACCAGACAGAGATTCCCTCACCAGGTGTCAGATGATGTCATAGACTTTATCCATACTAAACACCATGACTGTATTAAAGTTAATCTTAATTTGTCAAATTATCTTTGGTCCCCTGAAATTACAGGCCTATATCTAAATAGGACTGTGATTCCTATACTGTAGTGATCAGTAGCCTTAATTTTGTCAGCTATTTTTAGATTTAGTCTTAGTCTTAGTCTTAGTTTTAGTCATGTTTAGTCAACCTCACCCTTTTTATTTTTAGTCAGTTTTTAGTCGTCCACATTTATACATATATGAGGAGTAACCTTGTAATGTTATCGTAGCTGAAGTTAGAATGGGTGTAAGCTAACTGTGTGTAACCACTTGTGGGAAAACCATAGACTGTATAAAGGGTAAAACATTGTGTTTTAAAATTGTTTCTGCAAATCTAAGGTCACATTACCTAACTTAGTGAGTTTTAACAGTGAAAGTGGGTTGTCAATATTTTTAAATTACGGTTACAAAACAGTAACGCTATTACAGTTAAGTGTAGGCATCTCCGCGTTTGTAGGCTAGTTTTTACAGTTCCTGTTCATTTCATTGTTGATGACAGGTGTCAAAACATCTATTGGAATGATTTCTTTCTCTCTCTTTCAGAATAAGTAACATTGCTGTGTGCTGGGATTGACCAAACAATGCCACTGAAGTGACTATTAGTTATTCTGCTATTGCTATTTAATGTAAAGCAGTACAGCTTTTTTTTTTTTTTTTTTTTTTTTACAACTAAACTGAAGGAATTATGTTTGTTCAGATAACTGTGTGGAGCACATATGATAATAGTGCTATTTCTTTTGACTTTTTCTCTATAGCCTACAATATGACACATTTCTCACTATTTCAATGTTTTTTCTATCCAGCCAAGGTCTTTATCATTGGGGCCAGCTGCATCAAGTATGGAGCCCAGAGAGCTACAGACAGCATGGGGAACAACCTTGGTGTTGATGGTATCTCCATTTGTTGGTTTGGCTGGGTTGGTCTGATGTGAAAGATCCTTCTCCACTTCTTCGACCAGACCCTACAAGGAAGAGCTGTACCGGATGTCCTCCTCATCCACTGTGGTGGGAATGACTTGGGGGATATCTCAAGCGGCAACCTCGTCGCAGCAATGAAGGAGGACCTGCACCACCTCCACCTGTGGTATCTAGATATGAAGATCATCTTCTCTGGCATCACAGAGATGCAGGTGGAAGGCTGGTGCCAATATGGGGAAGACTGACAAGGCTTGCAGGTCTGTGAACAGTGTCAGGGCTACATACTATATGTTCACTGTTTAAGTGACAGCTTTGTACATCACCCTCACACAAGGCTTCACACTCCTGGGCTATGTGTTGCACAATGGAGTTCATTTCAGTACTAGGGCAAATTAAGTTTTTTAAACAGTTTTGCTGAGTCCATTAAAGCCCAACTTCAGCAATGGTGAAATGTTCATGTGTTTGTTCCCTGTTGAAGTAGAGTCTTAATGGATTTTTTTTTTAGCTCTGAACATAGCCCAGAGTGTCATGCCTTATATGATGAGTGTTATTTTTGTTAATATTGTATCTTTTAAATGTAACAATTGTGGCCATAACACTGTTCAGTCATATCAACTGTGCTCTTCCCTACACCCTTCCTATTCCCTTCCCACGCTTATTCCCTTAACACTCCAGTCTTAACACCCCATGGTCTTTGACAATCTCTGTCCCCATATCGGACGTAGCTATAACAAATTGTAAACAGTGTTCACAGTACATATATATATATATATATATATATAATTCATAGTTCTAAATTATTATAGTTAATATCAGTGTTCTGTTCCAAGAGCATCACTTATTTAAAGAGAAGTTGTTACTGGGGCAAATTTACATTCAAATACTCTATCAGGTTGCCTTTTTGTCGCTTCATAGTGACCTAATTAAACCAAGAAATTGTTAACATGTACATGAATAACATGAATATATGTATATATGAAGTATAATTTTTATATTTTTTTCTCATGTCTACCATTTCTACTGTAATTTATACTTGTAAATAAAAATTATGTTGCACTGGAGATCCAACTACCTCTTTCTAATATGGAAACTTGTCTTGTGACAGTTATGTTCACCTTAACCTTGTTCTATATCTGTATTTTTTTTTTTAATTTTTAAGTAGTTTAATTGTTATTTAATTCATCCATTTATTACATTCTTTTATACACCTCTCTGGTGATGGATGATAAAATTGTTGAAATTAATGCAGATTTTAATATCCAATAAAGGTATTTATGAAGCTATTGCCCTAAGTCTGTTGATGGTTTTTATGGTGTAAATTTTAAAAATAGCAACATGCACAATATTGTAATCATAGAAGAATAAATTTATTAATGATAAGGCTATTACTATGTTAGCTTTATCCAACAACATAATTAACAGAAATGTTTGTTTTATTTTGCTATCCTTGAACATTGACAATGAAGGTTCAAATGACAGACATTAGAGTTTGTGTTTTCCTTATGTGTGTCTTATGTACTTATCAATTTTAATGATACCTAAAACACTAATTCACCAAAATGTCCTGTTAGATTAATGATGAGGCTTATGGTAAATTTATAAAAACCAGGCTAGTGTTCTGTAGTTAATGGAAAATGCACTCAGTGCTGTTAAATCATGATAGGTTTATTTAAAATTCAATATAACAGAAATTAATTAGAAATTAAATTGTAACAGCACATTAAACACATTTTTCAATTACAATAACTAGTTGACTGAAACATGAGCTGTACTACACTGACATTTTTGAAATCTCCATTAAATGAAGAACCATACAGGGGCATGCAATATCAATTACTTGACCTAACTGCTTCAAAATCTGTGAAATCTTCATTACACATTAAAGATTTTGTATGTCTAATACATACTTCTGAAGTGGTAACAGCAGTAAACATCTATTAAAATACACATTTTGCTCCTGCGTGCACTACTGGTTGGCCAGTTCCAGCTATTTCCAATTAAGACCCTTTTGATGTCAAACTGGGAAATACTTTCACCTGTGAAGATGATGAATGAACTAGATTTGATCCATCCCTTACAGTTTAAAATTTTTTAAAATTCTGTTTTTAAAGATGTTGCTACCATCACCAATCTAACAACAGCAGAAATGAAGTCAAAGGCAAGAAACTGAACCTTTGAGTACTAAGGACAGAGAATAACAAATAAACTTCTAAAAAGATGGTCTGTCCTTTCATCAGACGGAGCAGAACTGGATGTGGTTATCTGGCATCATCATCACCACTGAGAACTAAGGATGTTGTCCATGCAGTCTCCCTTCTCCACAACTAGATGAATGGCACCAAGGTCTTCCTTCCTTTGGCACCAATCATTCAGTTTTCAGAGTGTGGATACCTATCAAATTACAGTAAAAGACAAACACTTTAGTTAAGACATGGTGGATCACGATAAATACCATACAGATACCAGCACGTCAGGATAGGTGCATGCATGTCTGATTCAGTTGAGGACTATTGTGTATAAACTTACAATATCAAATGAACAAACTCCCACATGAGAAATGTTCTTCTACACATTATATACTGAACTTAAGAACACACATAACTTTTTTTGTGATAGGATCATTGTGTGAATG
This sequence comes from Xiphias gladius, assembly GCF_016859285.1. Lineage (NCBI taxonomy): Eukaryota > Metazoa > Chordata > Actinopteri > Istiophoriformes > Xiphiidae > Xiphias > Xiphias gladius. The sequence continues at coordinate 2,144,998 of NC_053400.1, read as the reverse complement.
AACAGCATTTCTAAATAGAGTGTCTAACATGTGTGCATGAATAATCTTAAAACGGTCTTCTGCGCTAACAGAAGGTCCTCTTACTCAATATGAGACACACCAAAGTGGAAAAACGCTCTACATCAAACTTAAAAACCAATGTATATGATTTGTGTAAATAATGATGTATCCCATTCGCTTATTTAGCCTTCTTATTTCCTCTCGTTTCATCTCTCCCTCGAGTCCCTCAGCTTCCATCATCAGCTAACGCTAGCACTAGCTAGCTAGCTTGGCTACCAAGATGCATTAACTGAGTCATTAATTAGGATGCAAATTGTCTTCCCTTTTCTGGTCAAAACACCTAGGAAAAAACGCACTAACTTTTGAGGTGCATTACACACATTACACTTAACTCCAAATTGCATATAAAGTATATTAAAATTGGAAAACATTAAGAAAATAAACATTTACTTACCGAAAAAACTGGAAACCAGAATCCTTGGAAGGTCTGTCAGTACAACTAACCGAAGAACACGCAATAGTTATGCTGAACTGAGGTTAGCCGAAAACTTGTTACCAGCTAAAGAAAAGCATAACAATCTGTGGAAAATGCCTACTCTGCCGACAAATAAAGAGAAATAACAGTTATTACAAAACAACTGAATCAAAACAATGTACAATCCCTACTGGCCTCGTCCAAACGGGTTGTCTGTCAATCACTCCAGCATGGCTTCAGACCAGGTATGTCAATCAAACCAGGCATGCCCCCAAACATACCTTCAAACCCCGAGTCTATTTCTATATACAGTCTATGTTTAAGATGCTTGCCTAACAATGTCTGTGGCCTGAATTTGGTAGTGGAATTTTGTTGCATGTTGCCTCCATCTCTCTTTCTTCCTGTCACATCTACAATGTCGCTATAGGAAAAGCATATAATGCCCCCCAAAATATGAAAAGAAAAAAAAATACCATGCTGAAAATATCGTACTCCACTTATGTCACAGTGCAGAATTTAAATTCCACTCTTAAATTGTGGATACAAAAAAAATTTAAAGTGAGTGACTTACTAAACTTGAAATGATCTGACATCTTTGTGGCAGAAGAGTGACAACTGACTCTATGTTCCAGCTACTGGCACTCCTGTGGCATTTAGTGGTGTGACACTTAAATAAGTGGAGGATGTTTTCGGATTTTTTTCTTTAAATATATACACACATACACACATATATATATATATATATATATATATATATATATATATATACTGTCATTCAAAGAAGGACATTTAGATTATATCATTGTTTGAAAAAACAATCATTTCGTCTCCTCTTTTTTCGTCAGTGAGGAGAGGCTTTGGTAAAGTTTTTATTTTTTAAACCACAATTTAGTCTTGTAGTTGATATAGTCAAAGTTAGTGTTTAATGACGTTGGTACCATCTTAAATAAAGACAAAAGCTAGCTCTTTTAGACCATAGTTACCATTTTCTTTCATAGTTAATGTGCTAAAATATAAAGTCAATTCAAGAAACAAGTGTCACTGTTAAAACCACTGACAACAGATATGTTTGTTCAGACTTTCATGCTTGTTCCATAACTTCTTTTTTTCATGCTGTATTGTGAATAAAATGGCAGATTTTGTCAGGTGGCTTTAGCAGTAATATATTAGCTGTAATGTGCTAACATTAGCTAATAGCAACAGAAGTTAGATAACATTAGCAGGCTAACTTAAACAGTTTGGCGAGTGAACTAGGGAACATTGTGCAAAGAACAAGAATCATTTCATTATGAAAATAAGTAATTGATGCCAATAGTGAAAATATGATAATGAAAAAAAAAAAAAACCCGTTAAAGTAATTCCCAGGTCACTCCTCAATTCTGAAACATCTGACAAAGCACACATCCATGAAACAGATTGAAGCATACCAACATAATATTAATATTAACAGTTCGAATGAACATTATGGAATGTGTTGATTTAATTGCAGTTAAGCTTTTGAATTCAAGCTAAACATCACGTCTGCTACCACACAGTCCTGCAGTTGATCCATTTTATGTTCTCAGAACAAACAAACTGCACCAGAATTCACTTAGAGGTAACATTGAACATATCTTGACATTAATTTGACGCTTCTGTTCAAGGTGACTTATTTTTCCTATATACATACATCAATGCAGGTCTACTTCAGTCAAATCTCTCTGTTTTATAAATCTATTTATGCACATTGGGTTTGGTTAGGTTTACCACAAATCAGTTTCGGATCAGGTCCAAACTTTTGGCTGCTCTACTTTTGTCCATCATGGCTGCTCTACCAGCTGATCTACCGCCAGAGCTGTTGTGGACGGGATGTAGGTCCTGTAGGAACTTGACATGGGAGGCCCTGATCACTGGCATGCGTATGGAAAAATCAAACACCACACAGTGTTAAGGGTAAGAGTGAGCAGTCCTACATTAGCAGCAACAACTTGGATGTAAGCAAGGTACAGTGTATTTTCTCCTCTTGTAGTAAACTTGACATGTTGGTTGAATTTTGGCAAAACTTTAAATTTGCATGACTGAAGTCGCCAACATTAATGAAAAATCTCTCGGGGTGTACTGTATGTTAATCACTGATGCCGCTGTACATTGTCCATTGTCCTTTCTCTGCAAAACTAGAATTTTATTCCAGTATTTCTCAATCCAATTTATCCAATATTAAAACACCAATATTAAAACCATTTAGCAACTCTGAGATAATTACTATTTTCAAAGATATTTATCAATCTCTGTCTCTCTTGTGCTCACTTTTTTGTAAATTTAGTACAGGAAAACCATGTATCACAAATACACCTACATAAAAACAAACACCCTTATTCATTAGAGTGCACTGATCATTCAATCCAAAAACAAACAAAATTAAATAAATTAAATTTCCCTTCAGAAGCAACATAAATTAATTCCACATTCTTTGAAAATTTCTTTAATTAATAGTATTATCTCATATGAGGTTTTCATATACCTAAATATATATGAGTGTGTGGATACTGAGAATCAAAAAGTGCATGAGTCACAGAATCAGATACTAAGCTGACAGAAAAGCAGAATAACTGGTTTGTGCATGCAAAGGTAAGTAAACAAGGGGAATTAAACATACAACACAATAAGATTCTCTGTACTCAGTATGGACTGAACTATTGTCACTCACTTATCATATCAGGTCCTTTGGCATTGAGTCTGAGAAAGCGGCTTCCCGCTGGCACCTCCAGAATTGTCTTCAGAGCTGCAGGTAGACACGAGGTTGGAAAGGTTTCAGTTCAACATACAATACAGTACGAAAAAAGAGGAATTGCCAATTAAAGGAAAACTTGAACACCTACAGCATGGGAGACTTTTGAGCAATGTTTGACAGCGTTCAACACCCCCATCATCAAAACATCAAAAAAAGGAATTTACTGAATTTTGGAATACTGGTGCTCCAGCTCCCCAGCTGAGTTGAGTTGACATCATTTTATTACCATTACTACTGTTAAGAACTTGCCTTGGTGAACTCACAGTGTAACAGGATGGACAGGAAAACAATCAACACTAAATATTGATAAAACCATCACATTAAATGGATCTGTCAAAATACAAAAAGTATTTAAAAAAAGTATTATAAATAACAGACACAAAGACAAAGCAACAGTCCTCTACAGAGTTGCAGAAACTTGGACCCCTCTGAGCCACATTGCTGTTTTGTCACATTCATAAATAAAACTGCCTTGATTTGGAGAAGCTATGACAAGGAGCATAGAAGATATTCTGGTGGCAACATCTTCCACTAATTTGTCACCACCTCCGTATGTATACAGTATGTATGTAAAATTAAAGCTGCACTAATCACTACTTTAATATAGACAATGGATCAAATGCGAAGGGGTAACTCATAGAAATTAGCCCATAGAGAATTATCAGCAACACCTTGGACCCCTCAGCTCCATGAAGGATTTTAGAATCTTTCAGCTGATTGTTTTGTTTTTACTGCCCACAGCTTTACTTAGCTGTTGAACACTGGAGCCAGGTATTTTTGGTTGGAGTTGGTGGAGACCAAAACAGAACTAAAAGGATGTGAATATTGGATTGACATTTCTCCAGAAACATAACTCCAAATGAATGTTAATGTTGCTCATACATACATATACTGTTTGCTAACACATTCACTATTACAACTTTGAGATATTAACATGTCAGATATTTTGTGTACAGCTTTATGGTGTTTACTTCCTAAAATCTGTTATTTTGTCGCACATTAATCTATAACCCTGATGATCCTAGAAAACCCATCATGCACGTCAGCAAAATGCTGTTTCTCAATATAATTATATGTCCAATCAAAGTCCGAACTCACACTGTTACATTTGCATTTGGATTTGTTCCTATTCATGGCTTGCTTCTGCTTTTAACATAACTGACAATTTAACAGACATCAAGTGAGTAATGCAGTTCAGAGTCAGTTTATTTTAACCTCGAATCTTATCAGTGCAATGAATTGCGTAACATTAAGTGATGAGAAAAGGAAAATTGTAAAAGATGAGTCATTTGCGGGTAGAAAAAAATAAACTGAAGATATACAGGTAACAAAAGCGTACTGTTTTAATGCATCATACACACTGTAGGCCTTGTTTAAAAGACAGGAAAGAAATTAAACACCATGTTGCCCGTTATGACTGTGTTAATGTGAAAACACAGGTATCATAGTGCAAAAGATTACAGTGTGAGTTTTTTTTACAGCGTGTGTGCGCATGTACACATCTCTTTCTGTGAGGATTATACTCACAGCGGCTGATCGATGTTTATGTTCTAACAATGACAGTATAAGACAAAGACACCCCCGCAAGTGAGGATTGTTTTCATCATGGGGTCTACTAGAACATGCACTGTTAAAAAAAAAAAGGTAAAAGGTATTGAATGGCGGTAGAAGGAACTGGGAAAAGTTTCAGAAACTTACCTGAGTGATGTCATTTTGTTAATTTCATTTATCTTATAATTTGAAAAGAGAAACTGCCCCAAACTTGTGAGCAATTGTACTACAGAGGGACTTGAAAAAATAACATGTTCTATTATTACTACTACTTACATTATTACTATTATATTATTATCATTACTTATTCTGGCAGGTGAAGGGAGTAATTAGGCTGCATTTTAAACTCAGCACATTTATTAATTTGTAGTTAGGTTAGCTGCAAGACAGTATTGAAGCGCTGCTGAATTCCTCCATATTAATATCATTAGGTTATCACATTCATTATGTCTGTACTTGTCCCCTCAACACCCCTTTTTATACACTTGTTAGGCTATAACGGACATTGTTGCAGCAACATTAGCTTTGGTGACTATCACTTACACCATATACCACTTATGCACATTCATCACTGTACAGCCCAATGTAATGGAAAATGTAGTGGAAAATAAAAATTGGGTGTAAAATAAACTTTACCCACCCCAAGTAAATGTTACAGTGTTAGATTTTTAAAAGGGGAAAGGAGAGGAGTAAAAATTATATATGGTGATAATAATAACATATGATAAAACTATTAAATTAAAGGACCTCTTTAGGGTACCTGGCGTATATGCAGGCATATATGTATATTGTTAATTCAATGCATCTATGCCGTTCCCAGGTAAAAACACGACGAAAGCAACCAGTAACTTCCAGTCAGGCTTGTGCATGCAACAGATAGTTACAAGTCTATGGACACTACGGTGGGAGTAATATCAAGCTATATAAAACAAATAGCCCACCTCTTCTGTGCATGTTTCTAAACAACTTAAACTCTGCAGTGGCTGGAGCTGACAAACAAAGACAAAACACTATATTGCTAGGCAACGCAGTAGTTGCTGATGCTCTCTTCTGTACAGTTAGCTACAACAATCATTTGTTACACTCACCTGTCTGAAATTCACTCTGTGAGTCTTGTGTACAACAAAGTCCTCCACAATCCGTTCTAAATCCAACTTCTCTGCTATTTCATTCTCAATGCAAAATAAACCCAGTCCACTCAGCCTCTCTGGTCTCAATGCTCTCCTCCAAGTTTTCAGACATTGAGCGGAGTGAGCCTGCAGTCACAACAGGGATTTTCAAAAACAGCAGAAAGATGGTGCACACCTCACTGACAGTAGAGGTGAACATAGAAGCCATAGCTAAAGGATCCACTGTCAGTATTTAAGAATTTAGCCAGACCCATCATGCACCTGTTGGTCACACAACCTGGCAGGTGTGTTTGGGAACGTTGGCCATGGTCAAATCAGCATTACTGTTACCGTTCTGTTCTATTTCTACAAAGTTTCTAGTAGTTGACAGTTTGCTGTGAAAATGAATTTTGTGCCATGATTAAAGTTATGTGCATGGTTAGTACCTTCCCTCCAGCTATGGTGATGCATTTTGTATGATGATGACAAGCCTGTTGCTGTTGGGCATCCAACCAACCAGGGGCCTCCAGAAACCAGGGGCTCAAGCCCAGGTAAGCCTGTGCATTAAAGCACCAGTGGCCTTCAGTGGTAGAGAATGTTTCAGGCCAACTCTTGTTGTTTCTAGTGATTTTTCTCTCCTTGTACATCCCAACTTCTAACCTGCTTTTCTTGTGGTCAGGAGCTAACCTGCCAGTTTGCCAGCCTGCTTCAATGCCTGCTTACCTGCTGTTCCCAGTCCTCAAGCCAGTAACCGCCACTCACGCCTCCCCATCCTTCTCCACTCCCTTCCTTGCTCCAGCTCCCGCCAGACCCTCCATTCCCAGCCATCCACCTCATGACCACCAATTCAAAATCCAATAAACCTTTTCTCCCTAATCAATCCAATCCTCCTCTAAGTCCCGCATTTGAGTCCCTTCTGTGTACATAACAGTCCGTCAAGTTGTCTCTCTACTATTGCTGCCTACTAAAAGCATAAATTCCCCAAATTAAAACAAAGGTATTTTGACATCCTATGAGTTGTGTGGAATTTGATTTATCACTGTGCGATTATATCATAATATAATCACTGCCATCTGTCAACACTAACTGAGTTTCCTGAAGAAAGAAAAAGCTCCACATTTCAGTGATGTTCTGATCTTCCAAATGGGCCGAGGCAAGTAGTTTGATCTCATCTTGATGCTCATTATGCTGCTGATGATTTTGTGTAATAGGTTGGGTTTGAGTATTATTACCATGAAATACAAGAACATCATGAGGGAATGGTGTTAGTAGCCTAAGGTGCTCCTTGCCCTGTCAAATGGCTTCCATCAACTGGTCCATCTGGTTTTGCAATTGAAATGTCATTATTTCAATTTACACAATTTTCCTTTGGAGCATCCCAATTCCTCCCCGCATTTGGTCAAGGTTGACACTTCATATCTTGATAAGTTTAGAATACACACCCTGATACATAATTGAAAAGGCAATTTGTGGCATATGGATTGAGGGACATGTAAGGTTATAGACCAAGACTGATAATGTATAACCTAAATTTGTGTACATTTAACATTATTAGTTACTGTAAAGCTGCACTAATACATAGTTTTTTTTTTATATTATAAACTGATTAATTAATTATGAATGGTGTTGCTCACAGCGAGAAACCTACAGAGAATCAAATTTAGGTTGTCTTTCCCAAGTCAAGTCAAGTGAAGTCAGCTCAAGTCATTTTTATTTATATACCACCAAATCATAACAGAAGGGCACTTTTCCTATAGAGCAGGTCTAGAATGTACTCTTTATAATGTTATTTACAGAGACCTAACATTCCCTCGAAGCAAGCACTTGGCAACAGTGGCAAGGAAAAACTCCCTTATAACAGATAACACAAAGTGGATGAACCAAGCTAGATGTACCAACTGGATAATCATGACAACAAACCATCTGAATAGTGATGTGGAAATGTTTTGGATTAGACTCCATGGATAGGAAATTGGTGGGCCGAAGTAATGTTGTTTGCTGACTGAAATAAAACTGCCTTGCAGTAATATAATAAGAACACATTTTAAGTCACCTGATTCTTGTCCCTCAGGGTAGGCAGAAGAGGCACGGATTGAAAGAAGCAATGTAAATGCTACAACATAGTTTAAGCTAGATTTATGGTCAACACAAGAGGTTAATGGGAATTCCACCACCGTTCATATACAACTAAACTGCAACAGCAAATACATTTTGTTGTAGAAATGCAGCTGTGACCAGATTACATATTCTATTCACGTAAAGGAGGATATTTTAGCTATTTGGCAAGGCACAAATACATAGATACTGAATCACTGAATATCAGTAAAATGTTCACAGACAATGTATTTGTTTTCCTCCAAAATATCCAATCTTGGAGCACAATATCCATTCATAGTGTTTACAGCATTATTAAACTTTTTTGTGGTTATGTTTGGATACTCACCACACTTGGTTAAGGTTAGGGAAAGATCATGGTATGGTTTAGTGCAGAAAAAGTTCACAGTGACATCAGACACAACGTGTTTATTTACATTTAATTACTCTGTTGCTGTTAATAAATGTAGTACTTTATTGATTCAAAAAATACCTCTGAACATAATCCAACGATTACACTAGAAAACATATTTAGTGTTGCAGTTTAGTTGTACAGAAACGTAATTTCCATGAGACACATCTTTTTTTTTGCAGCCTTAATTTGAAAAAAGTGGTAAATTGCAGCTTTCATTTCCGATTACCTCACCTTATTATATTTTGTCCTTCAACTGCATGAGAGAGAGAAAGAGAGACAGAGAGCACAGCTCGTGTATGATTTGCATTGAAGTCCCTTACATAAAAGAACACTTCTCCCTAGCTTGTGGTAAGGGCTCTCACTGATTTGAAAGCACTGACTAATGGAGACAACCATACTGCAGTCGATGCCATTGCTACATCTGTCTACTTTACAACTGCAAAGCAGCACTGATCAACTCTGCATGCCTTAATAATATCCATGTGTGCTGTTAAACATCAGTGAGCTTTGTAACTAGTCAATCATGAGACTCTCTTAAGGTCATTCTCACAGCGTACAAAAACAGGACAGAGATAAACTATTGAAAGTATTTAATGCTGTGGAATAATTTTTGTTTTCCAGCCTGCAAAAATACTTCCTGACTTTTCACATTAGAATTCTTTTTCACTCTCTGTGGTTAAGTGAGGAGGTGTGGTAAGGAGGCAGGACCTTTAGAGACAAATGGAGTGTTGATTCCATTTCCACATTTTATAAAAGTTACTTTTCCTTCTGGCAGCAAATGAACGCTGAACTCAAACAAAGAAGCTGCTCTGGCTGCCAGCCATGGGACTTTGCCCCTTAACATAATTATGCTTGGAAACTAGATCTGGAATGTTTTAAATTTATGGGAGAAATGCATTTTTTCTGTACCCCAAACTGGAGAGTAAATGTAAAGCCAAGTATTAAAAAAAAAAAAAGACCTTCAAAATAAATTAGTGAAATGAAACAGAGATAAACAATTATGAGCACATTTTACATGAGTCTGCCAGACCCATTAAGTGAGGCTTGAGGGAATATTGTAGCCAATTAATTTCCAAATGCAATGACTGATGAACAGTAGAGTCATTAATAATGGCTCAGGCGGAACAACGGTGATATTCTGTGTGTCTGTTATGGTAAATAAACTCACTAACCAAGGTAAGCCTAAATGGTCGTAATTGGTTTTCTGTATCAGCTGTCTTCTTTAGGGACATTAAAGCTCAGGGCAAAGTAGAGAGGTAGAGACTGAAATTTTAACACTCAGAGGGTAATTTTTACCCCCTGCCAAAAAAGCGTCAGCAATCGCAAAGATGTCATTTCTTGAAGGAGTTAAGTTGTTCATTTTCATCTATTTTTTTATATAATAAGTAAGACTTGACAAAATAACTCTTTAAAATTTAGATTATGGGGGTTAATTTTACAATGGCTTTAGGCTATTCCATTACAGACTAAAACAGTCAAATACATATTAAAATTAATAAATAGGCCTAAACTGTACACTACAACAAACAAACAACAAAATAATTAACAGTTTTCAAGTAGTTTATTTATTGGAGAAGAAGAAAAAATACATTTTGGATAATAACGTGTTCACCTGTTCACCCATGGATCATATAAATGTTTGCAGCAGTGCTGAATTATCTGTATAAAAGTAACTGCTGATAGTAGGTTTGGGAAATATGACAATCTATACATTGAGAAAAAATAAACCTGCACTGAACATGGTTTTCAATTTCTCTTTTCACTTGTTATTGCAACAACAGAAAGCCTAAGTCAAAGCTGCCACAACAACTACACAGTCAAGAAGACGGCAGTCATGCGTAAAAACTGCCAAAAATTGCATGAAAACTGCGAAACTGCCTTGCCCACCCTTACAATGAGAAAAATACAGTACACACACGCGCACACACACACTACACACAAACGGCACACAGGCTGTAGACTTTTACGGTTTACTGTCTACACACTGCACATAGGCACTTCATTCACATTAGGCCTATTTGGTGTTTGTGTTGACCTAGTGATGTGCTCACTACATAACTGCTTGCAGAGTTCCAGGCTGAACACTTGCCGGATCATATTTGTATCCATGCAGCTTTGGTATGGGACCCACAAATTAATTGCAGCCATGTCCAGTATATTGTAGAAGACCGCGACTGGCCATCTTCTGGTCGCGGCTCGGGCAGAGTATTTGTGTATCTCCACCAATTTGTGCATGGTGCTGAAGATGCAGACATTCTTCATCACTTTTCTCTGATAGATAGTGAACGTTGTCCCTCTGCATCCATTTTGTGTTGTGCAGTTCAGCTTTCTGGTGCACAGAAGGAGTTAGTGACTGTTTATTTTTGTTGGTGGTGCCCACCAGGCTGGTGTTTTTGACCAGGAGCTTATGGAAAAGGGGGAGTGATGTAAAAAAAGTTGTTGGTCGTTACATTTCTCCCCTTCCCCACAAAAGGCTCCAATTCTTTCAGGACCACAGTCTCACCTAGGCTCTGCATTGAAGGGTGACTCGGATCCTTTCCCAGACAGGGATATCCACTGAGCATGTACTTTGTCTCCAAACAAAAGCCTGACAAAACGTGTCAAGGTAAGTGTCACAACTTCACTGACACTGACACGTAGCTTTTTGATTTTAAGAAAAGAAGCTCTTTATAGCAACATAATGTAATGGTTTCTTGATTTTTAATCACACGTTGCTCTAGGGATGGCAATGTTGATCAGTAGAGCAACCACATTGGTCCAGACCGAAATAGCTCAACAACTATTTGATGAATTGCCATTAAATTTTGAACAAACATTCATGGTCCCCACAGGGTGAAAGCTAATAACCTTGATGATCTCCGGGTTTATCCTCAACTGCCACCATGAGGTTGACTTTTTTTTTTCTTAGTGAAACTACTTTTGGATGTATTCCTGTGAAGCTTGGTACAGATATCCATGGTACCCAGAGAATGAAGCATAATGGCTTTGTTGATCCCTTGATCAGTTGGATTGGTACAAAACAGACATATTCATGGTCCCCACATGGTGAATCCTACTAATGTTGTTGAGCTCCTGACTTTTCCTGAAGCGCCACCATGAGGTTGAAATGTTTGGTTTTGAGGTATTGGATGGATCGTCACAGAATGAACTGTAATAACTTTGCTGATTTGTTGACTTTCCATCCAGTGCCATCATCAGGTTAACTAATCAGCAAATATTAACATGCTAACATGCTAAACTAAAATGACAAATGTAGTAAACACAGTGATTGGCAGATCCACCGCTTATTAAGAGTTGAGAGAATGATGACTTGCTCGTCCTCTGTGTAGAGTTGAAAAATGCATGTAGAAAACTGCCCATTTGGCTGGAAGCAACCTAATTTAGAGTAAGTGATGAAAAAAGGATAGCTGTAAGCAGGGGGTATTTCAGCCAGCACCCAATACAACAATAAAGACATGTGTTGCAGGAAGCTGTAGCTCTATTTTTGGTGAGTTTTTCCAAATTTAGTATGACTTGGCAGTGATTACCTATAACACAGTGAACTCGACTGGCTCATACTGTAATACATAAGACACACCCGTTTGAGGTTGGCACCAAAACAAAACACAAATGATAACCTGTGGCTATGACAATATAGCACTTGAACAGCCCCACCTCCAGCCCAGCATCCATCTGTAGGCTCTCAGTCCATGTTCCCTTAAGGTAAGTTACTATTGTGTGCTGAAGTGCCTGGTGTTTCCTTGCATGGAGTGAAGGGGTCAAAGCCTAAACACCAAATATCAACTCTGTACATATTTCACTTTAAGAGCAGGACTTTGTCACTGGAGAGCAAGGTTCACATCCCGCATCCTATGGTTAAATTTTAACACAAGTCAACACATTCTGTCTTGTGAACTTGAACCAAGAGTCTTTACAGTTTTTGAGATATTAGGGATTTTACGCACTTCTCATTAAAAATAAATAACTCATTAATTATAAGAGATATCAACAAGCTTCTTAAAAGCTAATATGTCCTTACCATGCTTGACAGTGGAACCATGTTTCTAGCTGTCACTATTTGGGAGTAGTAGTGAGTTGTATTAAGCAATTTTTATTCAGTAAAATGTTTATGACACAAATAGGCATGGCATATATCATTCTCTTCAGCATTATCCACTGACATAGAATTTTTCTTCTACGCCTTATGGTTGCCAACATATAAGCCTAAACATTTTGCTATCTTTGTTAGCTCATTTCTCACCACGTGATGGTGCCATCGCTACCATTTTGGAGTACGTAAAGCATTGAAGTATGGAGAAGCTGGTCACCAGTTTCAGTCTTCTAGCCTTCATAGTTTACCAGATATTCAATGTTTCATCATGATGAATTGTATGTTTCCCCATAGAAAAAAAATCAATAAAAAATTCACATAACATCCACCATTACAGATGTCTGCACCAAAAGTCATAGAATCCATCTCCTAAATATACTTAACATTTTAACTTTGGAACCACTTTTCTAGCTGCAAGTGTGTAGGACTAGTAGTGTGTCAAAAAACAGATGGAGAAAAATAAGGCCTCTGTAACATTAGCATGTAGCAGCTCCAGGGGTCCTGTCTCCTGTGGTAGTGCAGTCCAAAAACTGAGTTAAACTGGGGAGAGTCTTGTCCAGCTGAAGTCCCTGGAGATCATGAAGAAAGCACGGGTGCAGTGTCTGGAGCCTTGCAGTAACAGAGTGGATGAGATCACATGCGGTTACTGGATTAGCAACCACGTTGGATGTGACCACACTCCTTGGGAATGTAGTATAGACATAGCCCCATGGCTATCAGTTAAATATCTGGGCTGCAGATATGTTCTTTTACAATAATGTGACCAGGGTGAATGAAAGAAGAAATTCCACCGAGAAAAACACAGACCAGAACTCTCTCAACTAGAATGTTTAGAGAGGATGCAGCTTAAATAAGTTACTAGAAAAAATTTAAACAAGTATGACCAAATAAGAAAGCTAAAGAGTTGATAAAATAAGAAAACGAGCAGTATTAACTGCCACAGACTGCATGCACGGTTGCTGCATACAAACATCTTCTCAGTGGCTGATCCCTTTCTTCACCAACGTACAAAAGTCAGCATAAAAGTGTGTGTGTGTGTGGGGGGGGGGGCACACAATGCTACAGATGATACCTGCTGTAAGTTTAAGCCATCACCCCATTAGCCTCTGTACTCTTGCAGAACTGCAGCCAGTATAACAGCCAAACGACCCAGCTAACTGATTAATATCGATGCTACACAGGCAACCCTTTACTGGCCATTAGGGGACCATGTGCCATGGTACTGCGAAATGTGCTATTAGGCTTGGGATGCCTAACATGATAGTAAAGAACTTTGGTTGGGCAAGGTATTGAACCTCAATATGTTTGTAGTATAGGCCAAAAAAAGTCTTTAGCAGTAAGTATCAAAAAAACTGTTAACTGAAAGCTTGTACTGATTATCTTCAGACAACTAGTCTTGTTTGTTAATTTTTTAATCAGATATTTATTAATTTAAATGATAATTCTTTCCAATTTTCCCAAACTGCATTTTATTTAAGCGAAGTTCTCCTTGTTCATTTGCTGGTGTTTAGTTTAAATTATGTGAAATCAGAAAAACAAATAAAACGTTTGAAAAACTAATCTTTATTCAAGGTCTACTAGCTTTTCCAAGGGCTTTTAACCATACTTCACAGCCTTCATCAGCAAATGGAGGCTTTATGAAGGAATTTGAATTTCTATTTAAATGTTTTTTTTAATATTGCCTTATGTTTCTTTTACATTTTCTCTGGATGCCTTATGTAAAGCACTTTGAATTGCCTTAATTGAAATGTGGTATACAAATAAGACTAGGTCAAAACCTAGTAAGATGCTGGACCGCCCTTCATCTGTTTGCTTCTCCTCTACTCTCTGAGCTCACATATAGAGTAATTTAATATAGCCAAATTCCCAATAAAGTTGTTTTCATTTCCATTTTTTTCTGTTACTGACAAGTATGAAATAGTGACTGAAACACAGCCCAGTAAGACTACATGTTAGCCAGCAGTCACTTCCAAGCCATTTCCAAGCTGCTGCTCTGCAGTGCTAACATCCTGATTTTATAACTGCAACATTGTCTGACAAAATCACCGTACACATAAGTTATAGTCAATGGCTGTTCTGTGATTTTGGCTATATTTATTTGTAAAATGATCATTCAGAGAGAATGTTAGAAGCTCATGCACATCTTTGTCAGCTTTGTCATTACGCCTGGGGAGGGAAAAATCTCGCACTCAAGGGGCAATACTGACGACTCTTTTCAATTGAAAGTAGCTAGATTGCTAGATTTGTTGCTACGTGCTTTTGTGAAGAAAAGTCGTTAAAAGGGTATGAAAATCAGTAAATCTAGTGAAAAAGTTGGTAAGTTGGCAACACCGCCTGTAAATGTACCCATGATGACATACAGTAAGTGTTTGCGCCAATTCATTTTGAAAGAGCATTGGCCAATGGTGTAACTTCAGCATTTAGTCACTCAGTCAGTGAGCCACGGACATTTCTGTTTATAAGGCTGGCCCCTGCTGTTGTGGTCCAGCCAATAAACTTGCCTCGACTTGCCTTGCCTCTTGGAAGCATGAATGTGAGCAGCAAATATGCCAAAACCATTAAAAGTCTGTACTGCATGCCATTTTATTTTATAAGGAAAAAAGTGCAAAATTCCTAAACAAGACTGATATTGAGGGTACTACAAACCCACATTTCTGCACCAATATGATATCAATCATTATCTTTTCTGCAATCTTTTACTAATGTTATGCTAATATTTGGCACTTACCATCAATGGACATGAAGATATTATGAGTAACACAAGGTGTGGTAGCATATTTTGGTCATTTTCATAGGACCAAAATGGTATGTGGGGTAGCTAGTAGGAACATTAAAATATAGATAGAAAGTGCTTGATGTATGGTTATTAATTTGTAACACTGTCCCTCTGCTTTTCATTCATTCAAAAATAGATTTGAGAGATATTTTACCTATGGCAGAGAAATGTCCATTTCAGGATTACATTTTCATGCCTCAGTATCTCCATGATTATTGACTTCCTGTGTCATAGGAATCGTAAGAAATAAAGGATACACATGTTTTCTTTATGTTCATTTGAACAGAGGAGGGGACATCAACATTCCCTAAATAAGAACACATTGCAGTGGCCTTTGAGCACTTCCAAGCCAAAAAATCATTGAATAATTGAACATAGGTGTTCTACTTACTGTATCAAGAAAAACCCAAGCATGTACCCAATTCAGTCCTGTTGTTCAAGTTATATGGTTAAAAGAAAATAGTTTTCATCAGATGTAATTTTTATTACAAAATTTGCTACATTGCACATCATTTTCAATAAAGTTATTTGAATTTTTTTGTGTATCTAATTATTTTTTAAATATGGGAAATAAAATGTAACCAATCCATTGAATAAAGCATCTATCAGAGTTAATATCTTTTTCTATAATGAGGCCCTGATAGTAAAGAATATAAAGATAGGTGGCAAATTAAAGGAATAAATGAATAAATGAGTGGAGAAACATAATAAACGCAGATATGTTCACACAGGTACACTACATGGTACAATTAAGCGATTAACATCCCATCATGATCCGTGTCATGCATGCCCAGTTGATTCTGATTTTGTGTCAAGAAGGCAAGAGGAAAAGATGTAAGTGACTTTGAAAGAGGGTTCATCGTTGGGCCACAGATGGCAGGAGCTTCAGTCACAAAGACTGTTCAACTGGCTAGTGCTTCAATAGGAACAGTGAGTAAAGTGACATCTGCATTTACTGTAGACCTATGAGAAATACATCAGTAAATAGGGTCGGAAATTGTGTTCAAGTGCACATTTGATGACCATGATGCTTCTTCATTAGTGCGAAATGTAAGGAAAAACAGAAGAACTTTTCTACAGGTGATTGGGAATGTCAATTCAATTCAATTCAATTTTTTATATAGCGCTAAATTATAACAGAGGTTATCTCAGGGCACATTTCCAATAGAGCATGTCTAGATCGTACTCTTTATGGTAAAGGATGTGATCAAACATTATCCTATGATGAAACATTTCTATCCTGGTGGGAGAGGACAATGCCCCCATCCACAGGGCACAAGGGGTCACCGAATGGTTTGATGAGTATGAAAATGATGTGAATTATATGATAGGGCCTTTGCAGTCAGGAGATCTCAACTGAATTGAAGACCTATTGGACCGACGTGTTAGACAGTACTCTCCACTACCATCGTCAAAACACCAAATTAGGGAATATCTTTTGGAAGAATGGCGTTCCATTCCTCCAGAAGAGTTACAGAGACTTGAAAAATCAATGCCAAGGCACATTGAAGTACAGCTTCAGTGCACCTTGGCATTGAGTCTGCATGTCTCTGGAACTCTACTGAGGTCAAAACTCTGTACCAAAACTCTCAGACTTTTGGACCCAGCTGTATATAACTAAGATGGAAACTTTATTTCCAAATACACATTTTTTCCTTGGTTCTTCCTATTATGTAATGTTTTTTTGAATAAACCAATTACAAGCAAAGACAGAAAAAAAATCATGAAAAGACCAGGATTGGCCAAAACACAGTTATGAATTTAATCTCTGGTTGTTAAATTTGAATTATTATTTCATTAATTTAATAACTTATGCATTTAAGGGGTGTAAGGGTATTTCAGATTAGAAGTCCACTGTTTTAAGTATTAAGGATTAGCTTGGAGAATATGAAGTTTAGAAATGGATCCAGAGTAAATGAAGATATGAGTGAGTTGGACACAGATCAGTTGCATCATTGCAAGGCCGGTGGTCAGATACCTACATTGTTCTGGTGTCAGGTGGGGTAGAGCCTGTCCTCGTACCAGCCGGCATGTTGAGCCATCGCCGCCACAAACGCCACAGTTATCCTCTCTGGCACCGCTGGCCAGCTGCCGATCACAGCCCACCTCCTGCACACACATAACAAACACACACACAGAAAGAGATATGGGACTAACCAACTCATCCATTGGTGAGGGACAGAAAGACAAGAGAGCTGCATATACAGATTCAGAGCCTGGGTTATGTGATGCACTGTTACAGTCAAGCCTCACAGCACTCAAAGGTCTTTAATTGATTAACTGAGCAGTTGATTGACAGAAAATAGTTATTTCAAAAATCAACTAATCATTTCAAGTAATTTATCAAATAAAAAATATCAAATATTAGTAGATTCCAGCTTGTCCAGTGGTAGAATTTGCAGCAAATACATTGTCTGGAACCATTACTGATATGTTCAGTATATTCAGTAACAGTATGTTCAGTAACATATTTGCAACTTACCAAATACATAAATTA
The DNA here is from genome assembly GCF_016859285.1 of Xiphias gladius. NCBI lineage: Eukaryota > Metazoa > Chordata > Actinopteri > Istiophoriformes > Xiphiidae > Xiphias > Xiphias gladius. The sequence goes on along the minus strand of NC_053400.1, from coordinate 2,127,221 downwards.
ACAACATGTCCTCATTACATTAATAGAAAACATAATCCAGATGCAATTACGTTTCTTACAAAATGTATTTGCAACATAATTTGTGGGAGAAAGGGTATTACAATCACACAAGTTTTCAACAGGCCAACAGGTTAGCCGGATTAATTGTCACTAAAACTGAAAGTGATGGCTGTGATCCCTAATTGCACAGGTAAACACAACTAAGGCAAGTACAGTTGTTCAAATTTTGTCTAACCTGTTGGCTTGTTTAAAACCTGTATGATTGTCCAGTTGCTCATAATAATGCTCATAATAATGCTACCATGTTCCAACACATTGTTAAACAATTTGTCCTCTTGACTTGGCATAATAATTTATTTTATAATAGGATGTTTTTTTTCCTTTTTCTCACTCATTGCTCGAAAAAGGGACCTTATTACGATAATAAATATGCCCATTTAGAAGATAGAAGATCCATAGCTTACAGTAAAAAGGTATGAAGGTATAAAGGTAGTATAAAAAAAACCTTTATTCATTTATTTTTTCAAACACAGAAACAGTTTGATAGTGAAACAAAAAAAAACTGAAGGCCACTATCAAGTGGCCTTGTTTCAGTCACTATCGGCATTATCAAAGATCAAAGTGGCATATAAAAAAAAATGACCATAACAAAATAACAAATGAGCTAAGACATTCCTTTGATTTTTACCTTTTTAAGTTAAGGTGTATCCCTAAAAGCTATAAATTAAAGGTAATAATGGAATAAACATTGTTTTAATGTTTAAATGATTTCTTAACCTTAACATAAAATGAACATTTTAATGCCATGAAGCACAGAACATCAACACAAAGTAGAAAAAAATGTACAACAACATTTTTGATAGAATGGGATAAACCTAATAAATAACAAATAAGTAACTGCAGAGAGACCTAATGGGCTCTTAGCATTGGACATAGGCTTAATCTTTGGCTAAATAGTCAGCAAATCAAATTAAATCGGCTAAAATTGTCTTGTCCACTGCTCACTTGATTATTTTCAAATTGTGTTCGAGCACGCTATAAAGTGCAGGGCAACATCCATGCAAAAAAACAAACAAAAAAATACAGAATTTAATTAAAATAGAATAAGCCAGCCTAAATAAATAAAAACTGCGTATGATAGCCGTAGAACTGCGTTTATCTCATTTTTAGACTCAATTGGCTTTGCTCAGGGTGTAAATAAACCCACTCACTGTTTTACCACACTTTGAACCTTGTTCTGATTTATGGCATTGAAATTAAACATTTTATAGCCTTACCATAGAATCCTCTTTTATCAGACCATAATTTAATAACTTTTGAATTCCTGTCACTGGACTAAACACTATTAGGCAAAAATGTATTTTCTAAATGTCTATCTGATAGTGCTGTAGCTAAAGTTAAGGAACTGATTCCATCAGCACTTAATTCACCGCCATGTTACAATATAACAATATATATATATATATATATATATATATATATATATATATACATGTATATAATATAATAGTAACTTTAGTCCCAAATTGACCATCTTGTTAATAGTGCTGCAAGCTCAATGAGAAAGACTCTATTTCCCCTCTCAAAAAGAAGATAATAAAACAAAGGAGGTTAGCTCCATGGTTTAACTCCCAAACCCATATATTAAAGCAAACTACACTAAAACTTGAAAGGACGTGGCATTCTACCAAATTGGAAGAATCACGCTTAGCCTGGCATGATAGTCTTAAAACATATAGGAAGGACCTCTGTAATGCCAGAGCAGCCTATTACTCATCTCTAATAGAGGAAAATAAAAACAACCCTCGGTTTCTTTTCAGCACTGTAGCCAGGCTGACAGAGAGTTATAGCTCTATTGATCCATGTATTCCTATAGCTCTCAGTAATGATGATTTCATGAGCTTCTTAATGATAAAATCCAACTATTAGAGACAAAATTCACTACCTCCTGCCCTCAACCAGCACTGACCTATCTTCAAACACAGGCCCCTTAGAAACAGCTGTGCAACCTGATACTTAGACAGTTTCTCTCCCATCGACCTTCGCCATATAACTTCAATAATGTCTTCATCTAAACCATCAATTTGTCCCTAAAACCCCATCCCAACTAGGCTTCTTAAGGAAGTTTTACCCTTAGTTAGCACCTCTTTACTAGATATAATCAATCTGTCTTTATTAACAGGCTATTTACCGCAGTTCTTTAAAACACCTGTAATTAAACCTCTTCTTAAAAAGCCTCCTCTTGATCCATATGTTTTAGCCAACTATAGACCCATATCTAACCTTCCCTTTCTCTCTAAGATCCTAGAGAAAGCTGTTGCCAACCAGTTGTGTGACTTTTTAAATGATAATAATTTATTTGAGGATTTTCAGTCAGGATTTACAGTGCATCATAGCACAGAGACAGCACTGGTGAAAGTTAGAAATTACATTCTTACTGTATCAGACAAAGGACTTGTCTCTGTACTTGTCTTGTTAGACTTTAGTGCTGCATTTGATACCATTGACTATCATATCCTATTACAGAGACTGGAACATTTAATTGGCATTAAAGGAACTGCCCTAAGCTGGTTTAAGTCCTGTTTATCAGATCGATTTCAGTTTGTGCACGTTAACGATAAATCCTCCATATACTCAAAAGTTAGTCACGGAGAACCACAAGGTTCTGTTTGGACCAGTTCTATTCACCTTATATATGCCTCACTTAGGCAATATTATTAGGAAACACTCCATAAACTACCATTGCTATGCTGACGATACCCAATTGTATTTGTCAATGAAGCCTGGTGAAACCAATCAGTTAGCTAAACTTCAAGCCTGCCTTATGGAAATAAAGACCTGGATGAACAACAACTTTCTGCTGTTAAACTCAGACAAAACTGAAGTTATTCTGCTTGGCCCCAGACATCTCAGAAACAAATTATCTGATGATAAAGTTACTCTGGATGGCTTTGCCCTGGCCTCCAGCACCACTGTTAGGAATCTCAGAGTTCTCTTGGATGAGGATATGTCCTTTAACTTTCACATAAAACAAACTTCAAGGACTGCCTTTCCACCTATGTAACATTACAAAAATCAGGCATATTCTTTCTCAAAAAGACGCAGAAAAACTAGTTCATGCTTTTGTTACCTCTAGGCTGGATTATTGTAATTCCTTACTATCAGGCTGTCGAAACAAATCTTTAAATACTCTCCAGATGATCCAGAATGCTGCAGCGCAAGTACTGACAGGAACTAGGAAAAGAGATCACATTTCTCATGTGTTAGCTTCTCTGCATTGGCTCCCTGTAAAATTCAATAGAATTCAATAGAATTTAAAATCCTCCTCCTCACCTATAAATCCCTTAATGGTCAGGCACCATCATATCTGAAAGAGCTCATAGTACCCCATTACCCCACTAGAACACTGCGCTCTCAGAATGCAGGCTTACTTGTGGTTCCTAGAGTTTCCAAAAGTACAATAGGAGGCAGAACCTTCAGTTATCAGGCTCCTCTACTGTGGAACCATCTTCCAGTTTTGGTCCAGGAGGCAGACACCCTCTCCACACTTAAAACCTTCCTTTTTGATAAAGCTTACAGTTAGGGCTGGCTCAGGCTTGTCTTGAACCATCCCCTAGTTATGTTGCTATAGGCCTACACTGCTGGGTGACCTCCTATTATGCACTGTGCTCCTCTCTCCTCCTCTTCCTCTCCATCTGCATGCATTCATATGGCACCAGTGCTCATTACTAACTTGACTTCTTCACTCTCCTGTAGTTTTGTGCTTTCTTGTCTCTCTCCTCTCTCTTCCTTTTGCTTTCTGCAGGTATTTCTGCCCTTGATGCTAGACAGTCTGGTTCTGTGACTGCAAACCACCTACTGCCCCCATGATCCTGCTCAACACCCACTGCTTCAAATTTTATGATTATCATCTATTATATTTGGTTTTATTAGTACTATTATTCATGCAATTATTATAATTATTAGTTTTATTATTATTCTCATTATTGTTAAACATCTTTATGTTATAAATCTACTGTGTTATGCCCCCCTTCTCCCTCTCTCTCTCTTTCTCTCTCAACCCAGCCAGTCGGGGCAGACGGTCGCCCACCATGAGTTGGGTTCTGCTGGGCACCTGTTAAAAGGGAGTTATTCCTTGCCGCTGTCGCCAAGTGCTTGCTCATGGGGGAATGTTGGGTCTCTGTAAATATAACTATAAAGAGTACGGTCTAGACCTGCTCTACATGAAAAGCGTCCTGAGATAACCCTTTGTTATGATTTGGCACTATTTAAATAAATTTGAGTTGAATTGAAGGTGCATAACAAATAGTTTTTACACTGCAGAGACCAGGCTCTAAGCACTGCATTGGGTAGCCTATCCAACTTTAGGCTTAAAAAATTCACAATGCCCAAAAATCAAATTAAAAGTTTTTGAAATCACTTTAGCCTATCCGATCAAACAACAACAGCCAATCTTTCACTAGGCCTGTGTCCGCTTGATACTTTTTCAAATTGTGTGCAAGTAAAACCAACTTGTTCACGTTGCCTGGGAGAAATGTGCTCCGTGCTTTGCTGACAATAAAATCTTCCTTGTAGAATATCCTCTCTGATAGTGTGGAGGTGGATGGGATGCTGTGGATTCTTTTTGGGCTCTGGACAGCTTTGGGTATCTTCCCTTGTTCTGTAACCATTCCAGCAGTCCTGTATTGCTTTTTGTGTAGCCCTTTATATAAGCCTTCATCTCACTGCTCGGTATTCTTTCTCCTCTTCATTATTTGACAGCAGCACTGCCATTTCCTGATCCGTCTCTTTTTGTTTTGAAGGGCCTTAGGACTCACGCTCCTCCACCAAGTCACTGTCATAGGCTGGGATATTCTGAGGTCTAGATCTCAGATGGACTGTTTGCTGAAACTTGAATCCATCAGCACAGCTGAACATGCCCCTCTTTGCTCTATCAGGTGATCAAACATCAAATAGACAGAATGCACTGTTAATGCACAGCTGTTGAGTGTACCGCACGCACACTCCATGACTCCCTCCATGTTTCCCAAAGATGGGTGCTGGGTCAGTTGATTGCTGCATACAACCGTATTTGTTGCATTGTCATGGAAAACAAAAATCTTAATACCTGGAATGTCCTAATCAGAAATGATCTCTTTCAGTGTTTGTGAAATATGATCTGCTGTGTGAGTTTCCTCAGTTTTTTTTTTCTAACACTAAACTTTCCAAACACCAGTCTCCAGGAATGAAGTGTGCTGTAACTGTCAGTTATGCCTCCATTTGTAACGAGTTCCATATATCCTTGGTAAAGCAGACTGCTTCACATTTCTTTATGAATTTGTAAATCTCTGCCCTTCAAGATTTGCATATTGTGTTCACCACATGTATGACATGCTGTGCATTCAACAGTGTTCACCAGCCTCGTGTCAAGCGCAGTTCTCTTTCTCAAAATGATTGAGTTGATATATCCCTTCAGGGAAAACAGGCTTTATATGCTGCTGGTTGGACTCAGAAAATGTATCTTTTTCAATGAAATATATGAAGTATGGGAGCCTGTCTCTTATCTCCAACTCTTTTGCTCAGTTTGTATTTCAGTATTTTAACATTTTTGTCATTGACATATATTTATGTTTTTGAACATGAACATAAAAATGATTGAAAGTCACTGATTAATTGATAGTTCATTGTTGACACTGGAAACAAAATGGTCTCTGGTGTCAGATATTAATAGCCCGCTCGATCTTTCTCAGATAACATTACTGACAGAGACATAATGTCACTGAATGCAAGATCTTCTTGCAGATATATTCAGGTTGTTGAATAAGTCTGCATTAAAACAGTAAAAAGTTAATTGTCCATTTGTCCATCTGTGACATTATTGTTTAGTTTTAGACAAAAAATTTACTACAATGCAAAAAAAAAAGGTTGTCAACCAAATATTTTGACCATAGTTTTGTTGATGAAATTAACACCGCGGCAGATACTGTATATTGAGGGCTGGATATACCTCAAAGTAGAGGAGTACATACACAGCAGAAGAGCACACATTTCTGTTAGAACAGCATTTGGTCTACTGGGGGCATACACAGACATGGTCACATGTTTGCCAAAAGTGGTCTGCAAGGTCATAAAATATAAGTTGCACGTAGACAGGTCATGAGGACTGTTGCAGACATGAGCAGATGACAAAAATTATATCATGCAGACATTTGTGGTGATATGGATACGGAAAGTTTAGTTTGGAAGGTGTCGTTCTTGGGTCTGTTTGTCTCTATTAGACAGCCCTGTGATAGACTGGCAACCTGTCCAGGGTGTAACCCCGTCTCTCGCAGTGATTGGCTCAAGCCAATGGAATAGCTACAGATGGACGGGTGGTTCTTGATTGTAGTTTTGTAATAAGTGTTATTTCCTAGGTCTTAACAGTTAAAATAATTTTCAAAGTACAAAAAACATAATAGAGATGGACTGGGGCAAAGTGATGCAATCTCACAAGCCATTAGCACTGCCCTCCTCTCTGCACACTATTTCTGCATTACTACTACTACTATTATACCACTACTGGCAGAGCTCAAGCTGATCCGTGACAAAGAATGTAATGTGTGCAAGTTTATTCTAATGTGTGCAAGCTTATTCTTTGTCAGTAATGTAAAATGCATGCTCTTTTTCCATGAATGTCCCAAATAATCTAGCTGTGCTTCAGTGGGTCAACTAGCTAATGTAAGTGTTAGCAATGGACGGCCACAGTAGTTACAGCCAGAAAGACAAGGATGCTACCTCTGTTGACCAGTACTGAGCAGTAGAAAGAAACAATGATAATGATGTTAATACTGTAGAAATTGTTGGCTATTTTGTCACCACCAGAATGTTTCACAGTATTAAATTCACATATTAAAACTGGTTTAAACACTAACAGACACATCTTTAACTAGAATTATTATTCATTATGTATTATTATTATTATTATGTATGTCTCCTTCAACCAGTCAAGTACCAGTTTACATCCATGTCTGTCCAGAGTAATATAATACATGTAGTGAGGACTTTGAAAGAGTTTGATAAAGGGTATTAAGTGTATTTGCAGAACATTGTGATGTTACAGTGAAGCTCATCTTTGTCCTTTTGGACATAAAATGTCATCACTTCATCATTTTATTCTATTAGAGATCTGTGGAAATTTTGTCATTATAAGTGTATGAATCCTTAGCGTATGGCCAAAAATGTGTTTCGTGAGGTCAGAGTGAAATTGACCTTTTTAAGTTCATCCTTGAGTCCAAGCGGATGTTTGTGCCAGATGTAATGAAATTCCCTCCAGGTGTTCCTGATATATTGAGTTCACAAGAATGGAATGGATGTGAGGCCCAAAACAAAAGTTTGGGCAGCGTGTGTGATCAGTACTTAATTAAACACCCCTGGCAAGTATCACAGCCTGTAAATGCTTTCTGTAGCTGGCTAAAAGTCTTTCAGTTCTTGCTTGGGGGATTTTCACCCACTGTTCCTTGCAGAAGGCTTCTAGTTCTGTGAGTTCTATGAATATATATATGTCCATAGAACTCACAGATTCTAGTTCTATGGATATATATATATATATATATATATATATATATGCATATATAGATATGTATATCTGGATGACTAACAATGATGACACTTATGTACAGTGAACTCAAAAACCAAGAGGAGCACTCTGATGAGGCCCACTGTTCTCAAAAACTAAAACCAGGCACAAACAGCTCATGGCCAGAGTAATGTAACTGCAAAGTCATACTCACCTCTGTCCTGAAAACAGGTCTGATGAAAAGAGCTACACATATGTAATCCATCATCTTTTAAAGCATGCAAGTTTCAGTTCTTAAACTTTTTTTTAAAACATATTATATAACTTCCCGTGGTGGAATTGGAGGATGCTTTGTCCGATTTTTTTAACTTTCCAAAACAGACAATCCACCAAGCATGCACATAAACTACACTTCTTGTTTGCCTTATTGAGAACACTCCATAAAGTTCTTAAAAAAACTGCACACACATTCACCATATCGAATTTATGAAATTATAATGTCAGTGTTGTGATTACAGCTTGTTGCACTGCCCCCATGTTGTCAAAAAAGAAAGATAGATACATCTTTAAATAAGCCTATAAAAAAAGATTTCAAATCCATCAGGGATTCAGCCTATGAAAAAACAGAAAACATTCTTCATCCTTTTGTAACAACAGTCCTGTCATGTCTGACAAACTAAACTCTACATTAACAGACGCCTATGTCTGAATGACAAAAAGCCATCACTTGAAATGATAGATGATGGCAGCAATGCTGTGCATTACATTTCTAAACAAGCCTTCAAGTGGGGCTATTCATAATAGATGTAAATAATTTTACCTTTAGACATGGTTGGATGACAAATCGTGCAACCTAGTTTGTTTTAAGCATACTGAGACTTTTTACTCATTATGCCGTACTCTAGAAGCCAAGGAGGTTTGCATTTATTGGGTAAAACTTCTGCTGTGTACGGAAATCCCTGCCCTGCCTGGTAAACTCAGTTTAACAAATTCCCTTTACTATGTTGTGTGTAGTGTTGGCTGGTGATTGAGTCAAGTATGTTTCACATTTCCAGTAAACACAATGGAAGAGACTGAAACTGAAAAACTTGGAGAGCAGTGATTGCAGAAGATAAGAGTGAAGAAAGGTGTGCTCTTCAGTTATAAAGCTCTGAAAATAGACAAAATGCTTTTCAGAGATTCTGAACATGCTTATTTTCTGTTGAACTGGGGCGGATTTCTAACCAACTAAGGAAATTAATAATTTTGTTAGTCATTACACCAATATGTGTCACTTTATACCACAAACACAGTTGTATTGGCTGTCTATGAGAAGGAGAAATAACTCCATTTGAAAATCACTTTTTGCTCCATCAAGGGGCACATTTTTTAATTTTTCAAACTAAATATTAGAAATGATTCCACCTTTGGCTTTTACTGGAAGCAGAGTAACATCAATGGCAGTAATTCATGCAGTTTGCCATTCAATATAGGACTAAGAAATGGGAAGCTTTTAGTTGGTATTGTACTTTTTAGTATGCAGCTGAGAAAATCCAAAGAACAAATCTGGCTGTTAGTGACTGAGCTTGGGGTTTAATTCTGAGGATTAGAAGCATGTAATACTGTGTAGCATCTCTAGTATGTGCCACAATGTCAGATTACTGCTTCTAAGAGAAGTCAAGGTTTGGAAAACTTAAACCACATCTAATTCCCACTTCAAGTGACATACTGTGTGCTACTATTCAGATTAAAGGGAAGGATGTTAACACTGATATGTAATGGTGATACTATGACACTACGTGTAAACACTGGATAATTTTACTCGTGTATCCTGGAGTAAAGTCAATCACTGCTCCATTACCCTTCAGCTACTTGACATTATTTACGTATGTTTAAAATATAATTTACAGTTTATAGTAGAAGTAAGCAGGCAGTTTGCTTTTCCTGTGAGTGAAAATGCCTGTGCTATTGTACCCTGGATGAGAGCTGTAGATGGGAAAATGTGTAAGCCTCTTATTACTTGTGTATAAAGATATCATTAGTGGATACTGTGCAATTTCAAGTGTCATGTTGTAAATGCATCTGCCTTTTCCACTGAATGAGCTGCATTATGAGCTGGTGCTGTATGATATAGACAGCTTGATTTGCATAACTCAGAGCATGTTGTTAGTGGATCTGATGAAGATGTTACCACATCATCTTGGCTTTTTTGAGGACAGCAGAAAAGAGATAACCCTGTTTTCTCCCTCTGCTGTTTACTCCTCTACACATTTTCTTCTGTCTCTTTCAGTATTTACTTTGACTTTGTTCATTTGAATGTCTGTTCACTGCATCTGAGTTTCACTCAATATTTTGTGGTGTGTTGCATCAGAAAGATGATTACCATATACTAATTTCACTAAAACTTCCTCCATATCAGGGAAAGTTTTCAACTCTATTATGGTCAGTCATTTGATAGAGCATATTATGTGTTGTGATACTATGGAAAGAAATTAGACTCTAAATAGACTCAAAAATGTGTATTACATGACCTAAAAACAAAAAATAAGATTTACAAATTTTACAAGGATTTGTGCGTAATTTTGGGTACTCACAAATGCATGTTCCAATCCACACAGAAATACCAGGCAGGCAAGTTGAAAACATTTAAAACAATTTTACAAATGCACACACCACAACCTCAATAAATATTAATATTTTACGTACAGATCTTTTGCTGGACCACAACATAAGAGCCAAAAAGCACCTAGTAAGAGATCTGGTGACTTTCTGGACAAACCTTAGCCACTTAACGTAGAAGAAAGTCGCCAGTATTGCCCCGTGAACACGAGGTCGGGCTTTCCCTCCACAAGCTTGCATCTCATTCAAATGACCATGTGGCAGCGGACACATATGTGAATGAGCTTCTAACTTTCTCTCTGAGTGATCATTTTACAAGTAAATACAGCCGAAATCACATCACAGCCATTGTCTTTAACTTATGCGAATGGTGATTTTGTTAGATGACACTGCGGTTTTACAGTCAGGATTTTAGCAGAGCAGAGCAGCAGCTTGGAAATGGCTTGGAAGTGACTGCTGGTTAACATGTCGTCTTAATGGGCCGTGTTTCAGTCACTATTTCATACCTTTTCCGTTGTCTGAGCACAGAAATAGAAAAACATATAAATGACACCAGTTTTATTGGGAATTTGCCTGTATTAAAATACGGCATATATGAGAACAGAGACTAGGAGAGAAGTAAACAGATAAAGGGCGGTCCACCAACACACTAGGTTTTGCCCTAGTCTTGGTAATATTTGTACTCTAGTTTCTCTCCATATGATAATGCATCATAGTGACTAGAGAATAGGCATTGTCATTATACCAGCCTTTGTTATATACTGTATTTTATATAATAAAATAAATAAAAATGCACTACTAAATGGTTATAGAAATACATCCATCAGATGAAAAACACTTTACCAGTAGCTTAGTGTGTTTTTGAATGTCAAATGTAAAACAAAAACAAACAAAAAACAAAAGAATTGGTCACGGTGGGATGGCTGTTAGCTGGAGTACTCAAAAACATCTAAGTGTGAATTGTTATTTTCATCTTCATACAGCATGAATTATGGTCAAACTGACAGCAGCACCACATGAAAAACTACAAACTATTCAAAAATCATCAATTCTTGCTTTCCACTTCGATAAAGCTGATGAAAGCGCATCTAAATTCACTTGACAGTTGGATGAGAACTCTCATTGGTGGCTCATAATAGGTTTGTACTACATTGCCACTTTCTATTACATCCCCTATGTGCCAAAAGAGTATATATAAATAATTATTTTGGAAAAGGGTCTGTCAAGTGTTATACATGTGCTCCTCCTGTCATGCAGTCACAAACAGCCTCTAATCAAGCATTCAGCCAGGGCCTGGAAACGGTCCACAGTAAATCCCACTCTGTGTGTCCTAAAACAAAGCTCAACTAAATATAGAGTCTCTGACATGATTATGACACTGCAGGGACGTGTTTCCATGTTCCAGCTCATTCTTTCATTTTCACGATGGCCTATGGGACCACATTATTGGCTGCAAAGTAAAGCAGTAATGTGGATACACTGAACAGTGATGCACCTCAGTACAGAGGCAAAGGCAAATACACAAGACTAGAGAAAAACACATGACTTCAACTGTTCATTTCTTGTTTCCAACCAACAGTCAACTCTGGTTTCTTTTAACCATGACCATGATCATTCCTGAAATTTAAACACATTGTTATTATTGTAATTGTAACAGTGAGGGTCCCCTAACCTTTACTTAGTAATTATTTCAACCCAAACCATGATCTTTCCATAACCGAAATCTATTTTGATTGAACTCCTACCCACAACCCAGAACCTGAAGCAGTGGTGGGGAGAAGACCCCACATGCTCCCTTTGTCAAGCACCTGCACTAAGGCACATTTTACCAGGATGCACTATGAGCCTCACCAAAGGGCGTTACATTTGGCAGCATAAACAAGTTCTCAGACAGCTGAGCATTAATCTTGGAACAGAGGTGAACCACCACAAATGCTCTCCCGCAAACATTGACGGGATATGTCCACATCAAAATTTTTGGACCAACATGCCAACCCCCAGAGCACCATATAACATCAAAGGATGCAAGCATTCTGCAGATTGCTCGGGATTGAAAAATAGATGTGGACTTGGAAGAAAAGCTTGTGTTCCCCCAAGACATTGTGGCTACAACACTCTGGCCATGGTTCTGTGGTCCGCAACAGCCAAACTGGCATACATTGTGGAATTGACAGTATTACGAGAAGATGGTGTTGAAAAAACTTATGACAGGAAAAAGACGAAGTACTCTGAACTAGCAACTGAAGCTGCTCAGAACAGCTGGAAGAGCAAGATTTTCCCCGTAGAAGTGGGATGCAGGGAATCTGTTGGTACATTGGCAACAAGTCAATTAGAGAAGATGGGGGTGAGGGGCCTCTCCCTCCTACAAGACATCAAGTCCTTGTCAAATGCAGCAGAAAAAACAGCAATTGGCTTTGGATTAAGACAACAATTTGACTGCAAGATGAAGATAGGAGGGTATAGAACTGAGGGAGTGTACCTGTGACATCAGGTATCACCGTTCAGCCCTCTGGAGATATCAAATGTAAAGGCCAGGTCACTACTCCACTACTCCAGTCCCACTGCCAACATCGAGAGTGCTTACTTAACACAGGAATTGAAACATCAATTTCTATTACTGTGGTTTAACCTAACCAAACCTTAACCATAGTTGTGTAAAATCAGAAATTGGTTTTATTTTGAAACAGTGATGCCGTCCTGACGATAGTGGCATCAGATCATAAAACCCTTATACAGTATGTTGCACCAAACTTAAAACTCGTCTTTTTGCCTTAACTTTCAGTTAGTTGCTCATTTTTTGATTACTTCAGGCCTTGTACCTGTTACCATTCTCCTGCTGACAGGTCGGTCTCAGTCTCAGTGACTCCATTAAACCTATTACTTAGAATATAGTCTATCTTTGTCCTGCCTACAAGATTACTGTAAATGTTCTGCAAACTACTGCATCTCTCTTGCCCTGTGTTTTTTTGTTGTCCCTCAAGCACATGAGCATCCAGGCTGTGTGCTTCTCTTTCTCTCCCTCTCTCTCTCTCTCTTCACAGTCTCCTTCTACCTATTTTCTATTCTTTGTCTTCTCTCTTGACTCAGGCTCTCTGTGCTTGACCATCAGCTGTCCTGGGACCTCTCTCTCCTGTGACCGTCAGTACCTCATTCTAGATTCAACTTTTGTTTGTATCTCTCTCTCTCCCTTGTGTGCATGCTGTCCTTGACTCTCTCCCTCTGTCTGTTTGTTTAAAGTCTTGTTGAGTTTGCCTCTTGTGTACCTGTGTTTTCGGTCCTCTTTCTAGGTCTTCATGGTGGAGAGGAGGATGTGCGGCTCAGGTCCTATCTGCTTGGCGGCACCTGGTAGTTGCTTAATATTCTCCCGGATCATGTTCATTGTACTTTTACAATCTATCTATAATTTTGTCATCCTGATTGTCAATACTTTCAATTTACTATGTTGCTGTATTCTGTAAAGATCATCTATTGCATATCTGTCTGTCCTGGAAGAGGGATTCCTCTTCTGTTTCTCGTCTTGAGGTTTCTTCAGTTTTTCCTTATCCAAATTGAGGGTCTATGGACACAGATTGTCATATACTGTACAGATCATGAAACTTGAGGCAAATTTGTGATTCGTGATATTGGAATTTAAATAGAATAGACTTGACTTTGCTATTTGCTTAACAAAATAATGCAGTGTGTTGATCAATAAACTGAACACATTTATCATTTACAACTTTTTTTGATGTGTTTTATTTAGTCAAGGATTATGTATAGCTGACAGTTACACAGTTACAAGAAATCTGATGCATTTTAAAATTGTAGCTATTTTTTTTTAAATTGTTTGTAGCGTAACACGTTTGTAATTATGGTAAGGTATTGGAAAAATATTGGGGCTGGCACTACAATTCAGGTATCATACTGGCACCAGAGATATTACTGTATATATAATCAAAACAAAAACAAAAACAATCAAAAAAAAATCAGTATTAGAAATTCTGAAATAATTGAAAACGTGGCTTATAACAGTGTATCAGGTAGACTAAGATTGCTTCCTGTAGTGTGATTCAGTTGACCATGCCAAAAAAATAAATTATCCATTGTTGCTTTTTATTCTGGTTAATTTCATGTTCATGCTACCTTACACTGTATCTGTGAAAGCTAAACAATGTCCCATTCTATAAATAACAAGTGTGTGAGGGCTCTCTTAATGACTTTTTCTGATGGTTAACGGTAGAGTCCAGAGACATGAACACATACAAGCTGCAAAGAACAAATTTTTCACGTACACGCCTCACAAGCATGCACTATCCAATCAATAAAACTATATATGAAATATAAGTCAAGCTTTACAGGCAGTACACTAGCCTCTGCCCCAGGTAACACTTATTGCCATAGGACTGTCCCTATTTTTTTGTTTTGATGTAATATCATGCCATTGCACCAGTTTCATTCACATAGATAATGAGACAAATGGTGGAGGCCCGTGACTGCACATATCTGCTTTATAATACGAACCCTTACCTGACACACTCCACTGATGCACATGTCAAAAGCATCTGCCCGGCATCGTGTCCCATCTAGCACCTTTGGGGCAAGTTCAACAGTGAAGCTTCTTCCTTTAGCCTGGCACTGCAGGGCACAGGGTGCGGAGGGGTCGTAAGGTGCTGGGACCCACTCATAGGTGACACCCTGGTACTTGATATCATTGTGGGCTGAACACTGCTGGGCCCGGAAATCACCTGACTCTGCAGGGCAGTCCTGAGGAGAGGAATAACAAAGACAAGGATGGAGGTTGGAGTGTGACACCACAATAATTAATTAGAATTGATTTCATTGTCACTAAAAGATGTAATTAAACCATATGTAAAAAGCTTGAAACGACTGTTCAATGTGACAGTTAATATACTGTAGTTTCATTACAGAATTAATGTTTTTGTGTTTGTAAATTAAGGATTTACAAACTACTTTTTAAAAAGGCTTTTGTGTTTTACTTATGTTTTTCTATGTACCAAAATTTCATCCATAATCAATTTCATGGTTTATTTTATTCATTTAGAAGCAACTAGCTGCTGAACACAGTGGAGTCTCTAGTAGCTAAAGAGCCAGATATTTTTCTCCAGACTGTCCTCCTGTAAAAAAACGAGCCCTTAGGTTGCAGCTTATTACGACCCATAAATATGTTTTATTGTTGCGCAACCTCTGGCAGCAATAATAATTATAACGGGAGCAAAGGAGGAAGTCTTTAATAGTATAAAAAGCAACAAAAGCCACATTAGGAGGAGCTTGGGGTGGGAAGACTTTCACACAGGAGACTCCCTCTTTGTTTCCTGTGTGAAACTGATTGTTGTTTCTTTTAACCATGACCATTCCACAACCTTAACCACATGACAATGAAGGTCGCCTGAACTTCAGGAAGTATTTATTTTAACCTAAAACCACTACTTTTCCTAAACTTACCCAAGTAGTTTTGGTGCTTAAACCTAACCAAATCATGACCGAACTGTGTGTTTATTATTGTTACCATTACAATGAAGGTCTTGTACGCTTGCTGGTACGCTGCTATGGGTCATATCCAAGGGTAGGGACAAGCTACCTATATTTTTGTTTAGGATGTGGAGACCAACCTGAGAGTGAATATTGGACTTACATTGATCAGGTGAACACAAACATGACTCCAAATGCTAAAGTTGCTTTGTGTCTGCTAGTTGTATAAACAGGCAACTGTTTGCTAACATGTTTGCCATATCAACTAACCCTAAACTAACTCCAACTAAATTGACTTGGCTAAGTCTCGCCCTTTTGTTGTTAGCTGCTGCTAGTCCGTCAAGCTGTCAGAGCTAGTATGGCACCCACACTGTCACTAACTGCACCCCCTGAAGAAATATTATCCGATATTTGGAAAAATGAAAAAGCTGTTTCAGAGAGAAGCAAATAGATGGGTCAACAGTATGCAGTATATTGAGGGATATATCCAGAATGTCAACCTGACTCAGCAGCAAAAACACGTTAAAGCCTAAGGTACGCAATATAAAAGTTAACCACTACATCACCTGGCAATCGAAGCAGAAAACTATGAAATTAATGAGCAAAACTGTTTCTGTAAAGCAGGGTAGGTTCACTGTCAAAATTATTAAAAAGCAAAAGCAGCATGTGTAGCATGTGTATACATTCAGTAGCTAGCATAGCATAGAAGTGCTAGTTATTGATTGATGTGCCGTGCACTGCTAATGCTTTTGCGCCCATCTGATCGGACTTACTTTGATCGGTATCACTGTTAAACATTCTCCAGACACAACGTTTACCGTGACTAGCTCAAAATCCACAAAACCAGCCTGAAAATGATAAAAATCCAAAGCAATTGCTATGACAGTCTATGGAGCTCAGACCTATAGTTGTTGGACCCTGGTCTTAGCTGGCCGATGCTACGCTATGATGGGCCAGTGTGCGTTTGCCTGCACTTTCATCGACCTTGTTTCAAGCAGGAGCAGCCATTTTTTTTTCAGCAAACAAGCATTCTTAATCTCATCTCGGAACAGAATGCTTGTTTCAGCTGGTGATGGCTACATACATTTAATTTCAACAACCTCATCATAGGTTTGTCTCACAATGTAAACTTTCTCTCAGTTGAACTTGTTGTTTTTAAGGAGAGTTTGGTCTTTATGGCATTTTCCAGAACCTTTCCATAAATGGAAATTAGAGCTTGAGTGATTCTGAAGTTTTGAGAATGACACCGGTATTGTTTATATGGTTTGAAGACGGTTTATTGTCTAATTTCACTTTTAAGCATAAACAATAACAAAAGAAAAAATTTTGACCCCTTAAATTTGGTTATTAAAGAATTGTGATCAAGTTCTGGTCTGTACAGCGATTCACCTGTGTTTTATAAATTACTTCTGTACTGCACGCTTGTTACACTGGTGAAACCTGGACCACCAAAAATGTTTGGTCTTGCTGTCTTCTGCATATACTTTAAAGTGACTTCTTGTCATTGAGTGCAACCTTCTTCTGTCATCAATATAATGAGTCAATATAATAAGGATAACATACCATCAGTCTATCTGAGTGTACTGAAAACTCTGCATGGAAGTTTATTTCGACATTTGTGTACCTGTATTGGCTGACATATACGCTAATTGCAATACATTTGTACTGAGCTATTTTTTCAAATTATACTGTATATCATCATGGCCAATTAATCAGTTTGTTCGACTAAAAATATGAATAAAGAGCTCCCAGGTTGTCCAGGATACATGGGAATACAAGTGGTCAGACCAAGTTGCATAGTCAGAAATGTAAATGCCCGACAATTCAAACACATTTTAAAGTTGTTAGTAAAATAATGGATTCCATATTTGTTTGTGTGGTTCATACAGGACTATAGGAAAAATCCAGACTGTCTGATCATGAAGGAGGAGGTAATGCTGCAGAAAAACTATCAACAGCTCAACACCTGCATGCTTCTTGGGACTGAAAGCTGTCTCAGATCAATAAGAGATGCTTGTCCCTCTGGGTGACAACTGACAGACTTTTGGCAGCCAATAAATCTGTCCTCTTCTCCCTGACTGAGAACTGGACACATCCAGAATGACACGTCAGCTTCACTCAGTCATAGTCTCCCAGTCTACTACTTTCAGAAACCTATGTGGAGCCCTCTAAACAGATCCTTCGGTTCAGACAGACTTAGCCTCCATGTTTGAAGGGGGGAGATGGGATAAATATAATGCTTGGAACATTTCCCACTGGATGTGATTGAAGCTTTACAAAGAATCCAGAGTAAACCAATACACTAGAGAAGAAGAGCAATAGGATTTGTCTTCCTCTGATTAAAATGGTAAGAAGGGCGTTTCATCGGGCTGTATGTGTTTCTGTGGTTTGGGAAAATGCAGTCCTACTGTACAGATGCCATCCCAGGGGTGTTTGTAGTTGTTGGTCTTTCACGGATCAAATGATGACTGTTGATATTACTGTCATGGACTGGTGGAGGGATTATTCACTTAATTTATAACATTAAAAAAGAATATTATAGCAGAAGAATTGATGTGTCCTTTACTTCCTTACTTAGCACACATATAGTGCATCACATACTCGTGGTATGACCTGAATTAATAAAATAAATACTCATAGATAGCTGAGAGTACAGAATATTTGAGTTCTGTACTCTCTACAGAGTTCTTGGTTTCAGATTATTTTCACTTATGAGTAACCAGATCAACAGGAAATAGTAGCTTAAAGATGAAGTCCCTAGACATTTTTTGACACAAAATAGCATCCCTAGATTGCTGAACTTCCTCACAGCTTCTTCACAGCTTCAAATCATTATATGTTAAGCTGGGAAGAAAAGTGATGATTTGGGGGAGCTTTTGTGAACCATGACAAAATGAATGAGCATTTTATCAAATCTCAATCCAGTATAGAATCCTCATTCTTACTGAATCTATTTTAGTTCAGCTTTCAACATTTTATGTAACCAAAATTCAAATTAAAATTGAAATTGGGAAGACAGAGACACAAGTGTTTTGAGTGGCAGTCTAATTAATGCTCACAGCTAGCAGCTATAAAATGATCAAATTATATTTCCTGAAACTGACATGACCGGCTTAGCCTACACACCTTAATTTTCACAAGTTACTTGGTCCAAATACTGGAGGTCAAATTATTCTAATTATTAAATTGGAAAGTATTAGTTTTTAACTGGGAGATTCCTGAAACTGAGGTGATGAGATCAGACTCACTAGAGAAGAATCATTGCTCCGTAGATTGATCTCTAAAAACATTGTTTGATTAAATTCTAACTGAAATCACATTACTCATCTCTTTTTGCAGTCAAAAAAATAACAAATAGTTTTTTATTCAACTCTGTCTCCTAGAAAATATGTTCATAGGCTACTGAACTTATGTTCCCAATTACATACGTACTGTATGAACATCATTTCTCATGTTCATACAGACCATTAAATTATTCCCTTTTAATATGCTTTCAATGTAAGTGATGGGAGGACAAAATCTACAGTCCTCAGACTGAGCAAAAGTTTATCGGAAGCTAATATGAGGCTGCAGTATGAGTTAATAAAATCAAGTGGATATTTTCCAATAACAACCTTTTTGTATAAATCTCCTGG
Organism: Xiphias gladius; assembly: GCF_016859285.1. Lineage (NCBI taxonomy): Eukaryota > Metazoa > Chordata > Actinopteri > Istiophoriformes > Xiphiidae > Xiphias > Xiphias gladius. The sequence goes on along the minus strand of NC_053400.1, from coordinate 2,107,985 downwards.
CCAGTAACAACAGGAAGAATTATTACAGCAAAGAAAAGCTGATTCAATGCTCATGACTCATGAGTGATTTTGTGACTTTAATAATGACACCGGATATCCTTCTTTGCTCCCAATGGACTAGAGTCATAATTTGCTTGTTGCTTGAACATAAACATACAGATGATACGACTGATTCTGTTGTTTGTCTTGTGAGGATAGTCTCATTAAAGCACATACAGGTGTGAATATGAAATTTGCAGCGGAAAATCAACTACTTTCACATATGGTCTTTTAGTTTAAGTTAACACATATGATCTAAAATTCATGAAGCAACTAAGATTAACAATGAGTAGTAAAGAGCGGACTCACCATGTTGCTGCAAGTTCTGTAGCGGATGTTTTTGCCATCACAGCTTCTGCAAAGCAAGGTTAAAAAAAAAGGAAAAAAAAAAATTTCAGCACTACAGCAAACCAACTGGTGACTTAGCGACACTTGAGAGATTATTTTTTATGAATAAAAAACTACATGTACCTATGTGTGAATTCATGTTGTGCCAAATTTTTTGTAAGGCTGTATGTTTTTTATTCACCCAGTGTCTAGTATTGTACTGTTTGTCATGCTTCTCTCCATCTCAGTACATTTTATGTACAGTATGTTCTTACTCTTTTTAGCCTTTTTCTATTATTTTTCGTACATTTTCACCTTGGACTTTACTGAGCTTCTCTCAGTTTGCCCTGGATACGACCTGCAGGTAAATTCCTAAAGGGAGAAGTAACATGATGGATGACTACACACATACAGAAACACATACACGTAGTAACGTACCCATGTATGCGACAAACACACACACACACACACACGCACACACACACCTGTAAGGTTACAGCTCACTCCACCTGCAGCACACATTACCCAGCCAGTAGCCCGGCAGAGCCCAAAATGTCAAGCAAAACTGAACCTAAAGATATGCACGCGCACACTGTCAGAATGAACCTGATCCCTGTGTGAAATGTGCCATAGCAGAATGTTCCTTTCCCCATGACAGCATGGACACGCTGTTAAAGCCGTTCCACCTTGTTAGCAACAATAATAACATCCAATCTGCTGTGTTGTGTTAACTGGCATAAAGTGCACATTTCTCCTGCTGGTTTACAATAACATTAGACTAAACTGGTAGCAGCTCATTTATGTCAGTGTAAAGCACGTCTAGTCTTATCTGCCATTCAGGGCAGATGGAGAGCTGAGAATGAAACTGTGGCCATTCAGCTAGCTCCAAGCTAAACCAGGCACAGACAACAGCAAGCCATGGCTCCATATTAATGAACCAATTAATAGATGTTTCCCATTGAAATTCATGAACTACTCAGCCATGGTTGGAAAAACTGTTTGTGTGTGGGTGTGCACCAGTCTGTGTATCTGTGTGCGTAGGTGGGTGGACTGTGTTTTCGGGACTGGGAATGTCTACAGCGATGGCCATTAGCCTTCTACTAAACTCACAACACTGACATGACAACAGTGTAGGTCTGTTGATGGCTTTTTCAGACAGGCGCAACTAATGAGCCAGGCACATACTGTAAAAAGGAAAAAAATTACGACAGTTTTAGAAAAATACTGTAAGAGCTTGTTTTGTTTTTCTCTATACACAACTGCTACAATACAGGGATGTACAGCATGTACTTTCTCTTCCAGTGTTTCACAATCTTTTTCATTTCACACAACCAACAATTCTTGTCAGATAAGCTCAAGTAGTGGACACCATCCATCAGGTTCCAAATATCTTTGTTTAAACTAATTTTAAACTGCTTGTTATTCATTTCTTGTTCATTTGAAAGAAGTTAAGTCTAATGAAAAACACTACCCATTATGCATTATGGGATATGTAGGATCACCTGTTTTTGGAGGTTGCACTAAAAGTCTGGATATCTCAGCCACTGCAGCTTCGATTTAGACCATTCTTTTGTAATCTGTCTCTGAAAAGTCTTTATTGAAGGGCAATACAAAGTTGTTGGAATGCCCCTTTAACATATTTAGTAGTTAATTTATTGTGACAATAAATGAAGAGCACATGTTTTTATGTTTACTTTCCTCATAAACAGAAATATGAGGATATATTTTGTCTACCAAGTCATAGTTTCATTTTATTTATTTTTTTTTTAAATCTTTCCACATTCCGGTACCAGCTGAAGTACACGTACCCTTGGTTAGGAATCACTGTTCTATACAAGTTCTGGTTTGAATGTTCAATTTCGTTCAAAAATGACAAAAATAACTAATCTTATGTTGCACTTCTCTTGCTAGCTTTTTGCTAGCTTTTAAATGCATCTTATTGTCTTAGTCAGCAGATGGAGTTTCCTCACTTGTGATGGAGCTGGCCTTTGGCATCAGATATTATATCACATCTTTAAAATGGAAACAGGGGTTTACTTTTGCTCTTTCTCTGAAAACAGTTGCTCACTTTTGCGGGCAACAGAAGGCAGATGAGGAGTTAGATGAGAGTAGTGAGGGTGAACCAAACAGTATGGTTGCAAACTGTAAAACCATAACAATGAGCTGAAAGATGCTAAAACACTCAACTTGGGTTCATCATTACATTAAAAATTTTTGACTAGAGCAGCTTTAAAGCTACTTTAAAGCAGCTTTAAGGTATGGGTACTGATCTAAAGTGAGCTTGCACGATGTCCCCACATGATATGTCCCCACATGATATTCTGATATATATATATATATATATATATATATATATATATATATATATATTTATACTGTATCTACAATTATTATTTCTTTTGTATTTCAAAGGAACAGGGACATGCCCCATCAACCTCTTACCTCTACTCTTTCAACATCGTTCAACAAGAAATTATAGCTGGCAAAATAAAAAGTGCTGATTACAACTTTAGTGCCAGAATTTCAACCAATCAGTGCGATTGCTAGAGTGTTCAAAGCAGAATAAGACAAAGACTGAGGAGAAGAAAAAGCAAAGTTGCTACAGTCTCATCTGTGGCACAACACAACAGACTATGTGGCACCATTCAGCATACTTCAATTTAAATATATAGTAGATGATGAAACCACAATAAGTGAGATGTATACAGGTACATCTCACTTTTTTCAATGTTAAATGAAAACCAAGTACAAAAAGCTTGATTTTCTCTCAGGCTTTAGTCAGTGCATGTGTTACCTAGACATGCCATTTTTTGTACAGCATAAATATTAACAGTGTCATTGTAACTTTGTTTAGCATAAACATTATAATGTCACTTTTCACCTGTAATTATAACCTTGTCAATCATGTTTACAACATTTTGCAGCAACCATGTACTGTTATATACTCCATGTCAACTTCAGTAATTTAATTCAGCACCTTTAAAATCAATACTGCACTTGAGTTTGTACAATAGATGTCAACATGTTTATTTATTCTTCTATTTTTTTATTATTCTAATCATATTCTCTTGATTGTCTATTTTATTTGACTGTAACAAGTTGGAGTCTGCCTTAGGCCTAAGAATTTCACTCTCTCATTGCTGTGTACACTGCACAGGAACATGCCATAATAAAAACCTTAAATTTGAACTTAAACTTGAAAACGTGAGCTTCTTAGGAGCTTTCAATGAAAAAACAGACAAAGCTTTTATCTTTAACTTTAAGCCAACTCTGAGAGGAAGGAGTGTGACTTCTGACACAAAATGTGGCAATTGGATGCAATGGGTTAAATTAATTATTAGTTCAAAAACTACTCAAAGGTAAAGCACTCCAACAAATTACAGAGCAACATATTACACCCCAAAGCTAAAGTGACTAGCACTTCTGAAGTTTAGTTGTTCCATTAACAAATGTTGACCTGAATGAGCTTTGTAAAAAGATCAAAATAACGTAATATAATAAAAGCCTCATTCAATAGCCTGTTATGATTTAACATGGTGCCTGGAAGCAATTTACCTGTAAAATCTACGTTCTCTTCTTTTAATTAACAGTCGGACAGTGTCGATTCTTTTAGTCACAGACAGGTATTTCCTGCTTGTTGAGTGTTACTGTATAAGGGCAGGCAGAACTAGTTGGAGTTAATGGACCCTTACATTGGAGAAAGACACAGTTTGGCACCAGAGGAGGCAAAGTAATGGGCAAAGACAAACTCCACTCCAAAAGAAACACAAGGCCTAGACAGAAAGCCAGCGTGTCTGTGTTTGTGTGAGTGAGTGTGTAAAGGGTTGAATGTTGTAGATTAAGCTGGATGCTCTCACTGTAGCCAGATACTACTGTCCTGTGAGGCCAACAGACACATTGTGTGTGTGTGTCTGTATATATATATGTTTCCTCAGACATCCTCAGAGTGGCAGGGGTTGGGTGAGACAGGGTGAGTGTGGCCTTGATCACTGTAAACCTGATAAAAGCTCCCAGCGCCTGGAAATGAATAGGGGTCCTGATTTGTTCAGACTTCCTCTGCACTAGGAGATTCACTCTCTAGTCATTAAAAAAACTTCTCCCAACTAGCCAGCCAACCTCAAAGACCACTGTTTGTTTGTCTTTGTGTCTGTGTGTGCTAGTTACTGCATGGGTGAGGGCCATACTATATACTAGATTAATTACCCCATACGCCCTTTTATGTTACAAAAAAATATTTAAAATTTGAAAAATGTTTTCAGTGGGATTAAATTAAAACTAAAATAAAGAGTATACAGTATTAGTTGTTATTTTCAGTCTATTTTCTACCTTACAATAGTGAGTGAGCTTTGAGTGAAACAAAATTGTGACCTGGTTATATTGCAGTCAGTATATATGCTGGAAAATGAGGTGGGATGAGCACCTGGAACATCTGTCTCTCAGCACTGGTAACTCTACACCCTATATTAGAAAAACCTATCCTCCACAGGAAACATTCAGTGGAGCAACACTGGCCCAAATATGACAAAACACAACCATAAAACTACCTCCAGAAACACCCAAAGGCCAGTTTGCGGGGTGTATTTACTCCTCTTTTAACTCTCTTTTAGTATTACTCATTTCACTTCATAACCACAAGGTGCTACTTAATAAGCTTTAGCTCTGCTGTGTGTATTTACTATATCTTTAGTTTATACGTATGAAGTAGAAAAGTTTCGACACATAACTTTGATGCTCAAAATGGGAGAAATTTCAGCAGTTGCATGGGTGAGAAAGTGAGACGGAGCTGTAGTCAGAACTAATGGAGTCAAACGCATTGCCGGACGGCTATAGAATGATGCCACAGGGCAAAGTCTGAAATAGAATGGCTGTGATGACTTCCTGAACAGGCAACACTGCACAACAAATTGCTGAGAAGAGAAAGGCTGACAATGACAGCAGGCAGGCTGATTGTGGCTTTTAAAAACAGCAGAGATTTGAAAGCCACGCACTTGATGTGTTTATCAGTATGAGGAACATACACAGTACATCCAACCCAGACACCATGTCCCCGACTTCCCAGTATCCCATCCACACTGGCCCGTAGGGATGCTCTGGACTCTGTAAGAGTTTCCAGTCCTTTCTTTCCCTCTCTTTCTCAATTCAGTTCAGTGTAGCATCTTTTCAGTGACTTTGCTGAATTCCCACATCTGAGTAATTACTTTGGTCAGTACAGTGTTTTCATAAGTGTTTTCATAGAAATAATGGCCTAAACTACGAATAATAAATAAATAATAAACCCAAGTTTAAATAAACAGGAATGATCTTTTACAATTTCCTTAGCAGATGCATGTTCTTATGTATATTTTGATTTTGTTTAATTGCCCAAATTTAGGGGCATGGCCCTATTGATTGCAATGTCAGTCCATTTATTAGTCCAGTACTTTGGACAAGACTGAAATATCTCAGCAACTACTGGATGGATTACAATCAAATTTTGTCCAGACATTCATGGTCCCCAAAGGATGAATCATAATCATTTTGGTGATCGCCCAACTTTCCCTTCAGCACCACCAATGGCTGGCTCCATTTTTTTGTCTGTCAATTAATTCATGCAATTTTTAATAAAAACAGCCATGTGAGCACGATACATTTTTCAACACAGTATCATCATATTAATAATTACTGACCTTCATATGTTGATATTGTATATTAGTGGTACAAATTCTTATAATAATAGTAAAAAAACCAAAACAAATAAAGACCAGGGCCTTTTGGAGGTCCCTGTGAGTCTGGGGGCTCTGGGCTCTGGGTCAGGTGAAGAAAAGCATCTGCATGTGAACTGATGTGTGACCAAAATATTCAATAAACCTTCTGCTTAAGCTTCCTGCTGTTACTTACTGTGCCAACTATTAGTAAGTGTTTGTTTGGGACCAGTAAGCTAAATACACAGGATATTCATGGTCACCAAGACCCCTCTCTGCATACTCCACCAACTCAAAACATGATGTACTTTCAAAGGCAGATTTTACTGGTGAACTGATTGAACTGGAAAAATCTGCTTACCAGGTATCCTCGCTATTCAACAGGATACCCCACCCTTGTATATTTTCTGGTATGAAAAATGTGACATGTGAGTTGAGCAGATTTGCAGCTATGACTAGTTGGCAGTCTAAGTAATTAAAAAGTCTCATCAACCCCATGCACGAGCAGCAGCTCCATACAAGGATCACATACTAGATGCCTGATTGCATTTTCAATGATCAGATTTTTGCCACAAAGTATTTCCATATTTCAAAGATGCTGTCCAATTGTGTCTTATTAGATGTTAAATGAGGCTTACCCTCCATTGAGGCAACGGCGCAGAGAGTAGGAGGCTCCTCCCCCACAGGTTCGAGAGCAGTCACTCCAGGGGCCCCAGGCATCCCACCCAATGTCCCTGTCTTCATCTGAGCGGGTCATTCTTGATGCCTACAGAAGGACAAACACCAGCGCAGAGGTCACTTACTTCAGTCAGATTACATATTCACATTCTTTCACACCAGGCATACTCTGACCAGTTTACACATTTCATATCTTTCAGGAGAATTACTGTACTAAAAATACAAAAATGAGAAGAGTAAAAAAAGTGGACAAAATGTTTTAAAGTCCAGTGTCTTGTTGACCATTTCATCCGCCCCACCCTCCACAGACAGAGGTCTGTGGATTTTGTCTTAATAATGTTACCCATATTCCTCCTTTGCCTTCGTTTGAGAAAAAGTCATAATTACTACAGTCACCAAATGCTTGGCTTATCAATAAGAGTTTTTCTGATTCTGGTGTGACTGCTCAACTCTAGTAAATAAACCTAAAGTGATTTTGTTAGGTTTAATACAGGAACTATTTCACAGAACCCTAATTTAAAAAAAGTCAGAAATCTGGTATACAGAAGAACAGTTTCAGATCAGATCAGTTTCTCACTCCAAGCTTCTCACTCCAAGCTTGGTTTGGGGCTTCCTCTCAATAAGATCTCTGTTTGATTGCTGTCAGAAAACCAACAAAACCAACTAAAGGAGAAGCTTCTGCCAGGTTTGAAGTAACAACTCTTAACCAAGCAGGTGTGAAAAATACTCAACAATATATTCTAGATAATGCTTGAGCTTAAAAAGCTTAAAGGCTCAGTGGGATGAAGTGAAAGTGCGCCATGCTGACAGAGATTTTCTCTGTTCACAGAGTTACAGCAGATATTGTATGTCCAAATCTTACTGTCCAGTCCTGTGTTCAAACACTGATGTTCACTGCAATGATGCCCATAAAGTTAAAGCCTTTAAGATATGAGCATTAATGTGCTTAGATGACAGTAAGTGATTTTCACTCAATAAGAGTGGAAGGAATTCTTTTATTGAAATTTTATTCTGTATCTGTATCTTTCTGGGAAAGATCATGGTGATGGCAAATGGACTGTGATTATGGTTTGGTGAAGGTTAGGCAACTAAAACACTTGTTTAATATCCACATACACACACACACACACACACACACACACACACACACACACACATGTGCACACACACACACACACACACACACACACACACACACACACACACACACACACACACACACACACACATTTATGGCTACAGTTATAGTTATATAATTTAAAAAGAACACAATGATGTAAATTACTACCCCAAAGATAGGCTGATGGCTCTGTAATAACTTTCTACCTGATTTATAGAAAGTTAGTATTGCTTCTTTTTTTTCCCCCTAAGCAGAATAATGGCATGGAATACAAAGTCTTCCTATTACAAACTTTTCTCAGTGTGGAAAATCTGATGTGATTCTATAGTATAGCTAATCAAGTAAATACTGGGTGAATGATAATATCGGAAATAATGATTCAGCAAAGCCAAATTTAAGCACATAACAGTTGTGGATAATGACAAACTTCACTTTGATCACTGGGTGCGGTGTAACTCCTGTCCTAAAGAAATACAGAAACACAAGTTTGCGATGATTTTGTTATTTGATTTGATCTGATTCTACAAAGTTTGAACTGCAGGTCATATGATTTTTTTTAGTTTCTTTCATACGACTATTAGGTAATTGTTTGTTTTATTTAAAAATTGTTCATGTTTATAATATATGTAAAATGTTTTATTTTTCAGGTTTTACACATTGCTCTTGTAAATAAAAGATGTGTAATGAAAAATGTGTATTTCATTTCACTTTAATGAAGAAAAAAAAGCAGATATGTGTTTGCCCCAAAGAAACTAAAAAATTGAGAAAAAAATGTTTTGGGGGGGGGGGGGGGCAACTTCTTCAAAAAGCAAAAGTTGAATAATTAAAAATTATATTTTTTCCAAAAAGATTTTGAGAATATACTTTAATGCAAGCTAAAAGACTAAAACTAAATAACATGTTTTTGATTGTAAACTTCAACGCTTAAAATAAGTCTTTGTGTACTGGAGAATGAGTAACAAACATGTCACTTGTATCTAGAAAAAAACAATACTATATAAGTTACAATTTCAAGGCAAGACATTTACCTGAATTCAAGTCAACTCAAGTCAGTCTTGCATAATCCAATCCATACTCAAAATAAGTCAAGTCAAGAAATATTGTTTTTTTAGTGGAGTAATTTCTGGTACTTTGTGTTCAGTTACAGTATACTGCATGTCAAACAGTGTTGGTCCATTGAGAGCATTCTCCAGAGAGTTAGCTGCAGGTCTCACTCTGCTGAATAATGGGCTGCCGAAACACTAAAGAGATCCACAACTTCATCTTCTGTGGCCACTGAACAGCTGCATCATCTCACAGTCCTGTGATACACTCATCTGTTTTAGGCATGTAGCCCCACCAAGCCGAGATACCCCCCCCCCGGACCTTTCTCCTGATAGATAGTGGGACAGATGGAAAGAGACAGGCTTTTCCTGGCTGTGTCACCAAAAATAGGAAAATTGGCTCCCTTTGGGTCAGTGATGTCACCCCAGACCCTGTGCTGCCAGAGAAGAAAGGAATCCCATACTGGAGCTGTGTATGCGTGTGTGTGTGTGTGTGTGTGTGTGTGTGTGTGTGTGTGTGTGTGTGTGTGTGTGTGTGTGTGCTTGTGTAAGAGGAAAATTGAAGCACACTGAAGTATTTATGGAAAATAAGTCCAAGAACAAAAGAACTGAACTTTTAAAGTGCTTTTAAATTGTGCCCTTCAACCTGTGTGTCACTGGATGAATAGTCAAAATCATGAAATTATACAATTCAGGAAACTGTTTTTCCTATTGAATGGTGGCGCAGGCCCTCCACCAAAACAGTTCTTGCCGTGTCAGTGAAACTTAGAGCACAGGAACAAACTCTAATTCCTCTGACAATGTTATTTATGCCTGGTCAACCAGAATTAACATTTCTGACATGCCTCCATGGGTTTCATTTCACCCTGCCTCCCAAGCCCAGATCACTGGCTGACCTTGGAGCTGGTAGAGCGAAACGCTTTGCAGTCTTTTAAACTTGTTCTGTTGTACCCACATAGATGGGATCGATCCGTATGTCTTGGACTGTTGCACTGTGGTGGAACTTAGTATTCTCTCGCTTTTCTCCGCCTGCTGCATCTAAAGAGACAGACTGATCCGCTAGAGAGGAATTAGACACGTTAGCACTCCGCTAATAGGATAAAACCACCTTTTGTTGTCGGGCTCAGCCGGCTAACAGCCATCACAGACCTCCAACAGTAATAACATTGGCATGAGGAGAATCTATCCAGCCATTGCTTTTTTGGCCCGGATGGTCGGCCTATTGTGTGAGCTCTGCATAGTTCAGTATCAGCAATTTGTGTCTACTGACAACCCAGATGCCCTGAACGTGAACAGTATATTTCTCAGTTTACCATATAAACATAATTCTGCTAACTAAATTATAATATAATATATATTGTGAATGACTGGATTATTGTATGTCCTCAAACCTCTAAAACTGAGAAAGAATAATCTGAGAAATTAAGTCTTTGTTAAGTCTTTGTTTGAACAAGACATATGCAACCTGTGACAAATGGTTGTGAATAGACATTGCTTTGTAGTCAAGCAATGAAAGTTGGGAGCAGGTGAGAAACCTACTGTTTTCTTCTGATTGCCTATTTAAGGTAGGACGACATCCCCAGTGCCTTCCAATATCATTAAAAATGACTACTACAAAAATTATTCATATGCTATCTGATATTACACCATAATGATTAACATTTTGTTAGATTGAGACATAAAAACTATTTGGTAATGGTTGGGAAAGATTATGATTTGGGTTAAAAATCCTGCTTCGTTAAGGTTACAGAACCTTTGTCATTATCAGCAGACAAACTGCTTGATTAAGGTTACAGAAAGATTGTGGTTTTAAAGGAAATATGTGGACTGTTAGGAAACAGGAAATGAATGGAGGTTTCCTGTTTTAAAATCATATGTTATCCAGTGTTCTTAAAAAAGATATTTCGGTGTCAGCCAGGGGTCATGTGGCCCTGAGCTACCCTCTGGCACACTTCTTAATCCTCCATGTACAACCTAGTGACTCAAATTTTTTTCTTTTTAATGGCTTTTAATCTAATAACAGATCTATAAATCATTAGGAAATAAATAATTAACTATGTATTTACAACTTATAAAACCCTTTATCAAGATACCTTATTAGAAAGTGATAAAATTCAATTTTGTCTCTTTGACTAAATCCTTTTGGGAAGTTAAACAAGTTACTGAGAAAAAATAGAACAAACATTTTAAGAAGCTCCTTCAGCATGTTTTGTGCTGATTTCATTATAGATTTGGATCACATACGCTATGCTAGGCTAGGTACTACTATGCTAGGTACTTATTTAAAAAAATTCACATATTGACACAGTGAGAGGAGGTTATCCGGATGTTTGGCTGAATAAAGATATACTGAATTGAATGTGGGTTTGGACAAGTTGTCATGGATTGATTTGTTGAGGTTGACAAAACTCTACAGTATACAGCTGGAGTACTTTTTCACCTACCTCCTTACAGGTCAGCCACTTTTGGGTCAATCCATCAATCATTTATTCATTCATTCATTTATCCCTTCAGTTATTGATTCATATATTCACTGATTTATTGATTGATTCCTTTATTCCTTCTTTTCCTCCATTAATCCTAAACTGCATCATAGATTTTCCTCTTTGAGAATCATGAAACATGTACAAGTGCTTAACATATTAGGTTGCTGTACACTTCATCTCGTCAAGAGTTTCAGAGCTGGTAAACTTGCATCACTTTTATTGGTTGTAGGAGCTCATACAGAGTGACAATAGCCAACAGCATTAATTTCAGTTTGTGTACTGATATGGGAGTATGTCTGATGGGATTGGAAACTGCCTGATTCCTTATATCAGACTATTGAATGCTGGATACAATCTACTACTTATGAATACTGTTTAATGTACTCTCCAGTGGTTTACTTCCACATTAGTGTTTACTGGCAGCACTTAGAAATCAGGAAAAGGTCCATATGTTACAAAGCAAAATGAGAAAGTGGAAGCCAGGGTTGAGGATGGGCACAAACATATTTGTAGTCAGTGTTGAAATCTTAAAGGACCTTACCATACATTTAGCTCCTCAAGAACAAATCATATATACATTTTTATCAAAACACTGAAAATTGCACACTGCACAGTATTAGATTTTGGATGCATTTTTTCTACAGTTTCAAGCAGCCATTGATCTACATTCTTTTCTGTATGTTACGAACATCAATTAGCAACCTGCAATCTGAGTTGTGTAAAACAGTATATCACAATGAACAATTAACTGCCAGTATTCTTGTTCAGAAGTGCTTGTTGGATGGTTGAATAGCTTCCGAAACTCCCAACCCCCACAACCTTCTGACCTTGGATTATGGGGGGTTCGACATTTTCTGTAACTTTCCAAAATCGACAATCTGACATTCACACTGAATCCCTTCCAGGAGAGACTGTATGAAAATGTACACTGTTATCTCCAGATTTCTAAAGGATATCTCATCTCCTCACTGTCTGTGATGGCCAGCTTTTCAACCCGCATTCTAGTGTGGTCATTTGAAACAGGTATAAATGCTTTAGTGTCTATGTTATACTTGTTGATTTGAATCATACTGAAGCCATTAGTAGCCACATTAAAACATTGCAGAAACAACTAAGGAATACTGAGAAATTCTGAAATGTTCAGTTTGAATATTAAGTATTATATGAGGATAAAAAGAATGAAATTCAGGTAGCATTATGTTTCCTCAAAATTATACGTGCTGATACAAAATAGTTTCATATGAATTTAATTCATACTAGAAAATGCCAGCTCTCATCCCACAGAACTCCTCCCCTCTTTTCTGTGACTTAAATCTGGCTCCAGTGTGACACAATTACTCACCTCTGGAATTGACCGACATGTAATCTCTCAGAGGTTACAGTGAGAAAAAACATGTATTTCATACTGGAATGTCACTTTAAGGAATACAGTTTACATATGGTTACCAGTCTGAAGAACTTTTTTTTTTTTTTCCTTTATTGTAGTGTAGATTTAAAACATGGATCTGCTGGATTTCTTTGACCTCTTAAGTCTGTCTTATTCATATGGCTGGCAAGTTGGACTCTGGACTCATTAGAAACGATTAAACTCATTCCCTGGCTGATTGCAGCAGAGCCCTCGCACTACGAGAACTGGCCTCAAAATGCCATGGCAACTGTAAAAACCTACTGTACCAGACCTGATCAACAACACACTGCAGACACCTACAGACACAACACTCAGTTGTTTTTCATGCTTAGGACAGCTGTGTTTACCAATATGTTGAGTTGTGCGCATGTTCCCTCACCAGATTTAACATGGGACTTGTCAATGACATCATGTAAAGTAACAGGACAAATAATAACAACCTATAAAAACTTTAATGGCTCTAGAGAGAAACTGTATTGAATCAAAGTGACGGAAGTGTAAAATGGTTACCCTCTGATTTCTGGTGATCCGGGATACTCGGAATATCTGGGAAATTGAAACTCATTGTGCAGTTTTACAGAGGTTGATGGTGATAAGTCTTTTTTGCTTAGGAAGGTTCCTGACTGAGTGAAATGACCCAGAAGTATCTAAGCAGCATCCATGATAAGAGCTGGTCAAATTCTCTAAATGCTAAGGAAAGATGCTTCAGTGCTTCCTTTCTTATCTCCTTTAGCATAGCGTACTTTGGACAATCCTTTATGAAAGGAAAGGAGATAATGCCGTCCCACAATTCCCTGCAGCAACAATATTTAAAGCGACGCACCAATCCACATCAATAACATCTGCCACCGCAATTAAGTAGCCTCCTGTAAGTGCATTCAGATTCCCTTAGCACCATGGTTGTCTTTTCCTAAGTCTTTACTAATACTCCTTCAAATATTTCCTTGACGTCGTGACATTTTCCATCGAGGTCAAGGAAAAGTGGTTAGGAAAGGACTTTTTTTTTTAACTTTTCTACTGCAGCCCAAGAAATTAGCATCAGATCTTCAATTCCTGTAAGTTACAACCACTGTTGGACCAGTGTTGGTAGATACTTATCACTTCTGACCAGGGAGACCACACAGATGCTCTGACCCAGTCATTTTGCTACAACGATGGTGGTTAAAAGGAATGTTAGAGCTCAAGTCTAGGAGACCAGGAAAACTTTGAGAGATGATTGCATGTAGGAATGGGAGAAAGGTAAATCAAAACCCCCATTTGACTGCAAAAGAACTTAAGGAAGATTTAGAAGACTCTTGAATGGTGGTGCACTGTTCTACTGTGCAGTGACATGTGCAAAAATATGACCTTCATGGAAAGTTCTCAAAAGAAAAGTTTCTCCTGCTTCCTAACCACAAAATTCAGCTTCAAAAGTTTGCAAAGGAACCTCTAAACAAGCCAGATGCATTTTGGAAACAAGTTTTGTAGACTGTTGAAGTCAAAATAGAACTTTTTGGCTGCAATGAGCAAAGGTATATTTGGAGAAACAAGGGTGCAGAATTTCATGAAAAAAACATCTCTCCAACTGTTAAGCACGGGGATGGATTGATCGTGCTTTGGGCTTGTGTTGCAGCCATTGGTACACTGGTTCACTGGTAGAGGGAAGAATAGATTAAATACCAAGTAAATACCAGCAAATTCTGGAAGAAAACATTACACCATCTGTAAAAAAGATGAAGATGAAAAGAGCATGGCTTCTAAAACAGGATAATGATCCTAAACAGGGTTCAAATCCCCAATGGGCTACCTCCAGAAGTGCAAGCTGAAAGTTTTGCCAAATTTGTGGATAGAACTCAAAAGAGCAGTGCATGCAAGACGATTCAAGAATCTCACAGATTTAGAACTCTTTTGCAAGGAAGAATGGAACAAAAATCCCTCAAGCATGAATTGAAAGACTCTTAGCTGTCTATAAAGAAGCGTTTACAAGCTGTCATACTAACCAAACGGGGTGTTACTAAGTACTGACCGTGCAGGGTACCTAAACTTTTGTTTCTGGCCCTTTTTTTTTTGTTATTTTGCAACTGTAAAAGATGGAACTAAAAAAAATCTGGCTTAAAATGTTAAAGAAATGTGCATTTTGGAAATCAGTTCATCTGTTACTTGCTTAACTATTCACAGTAACAGAATTTGTTTTGGATATATATACATACATATATACATATATACACACACACACATATATATATATATATGAACATATACACACACACATATATATATATATATATATATATATACATATATGTGTGTATACACAATAACTAGTTTTAATGTTTAATGTGCATATTCTGATATCATTGACAATCCAGGACTATACACTATCTTGCCTATATATATCTCAGTATAACAAACACAAGGATCTGTGTTTGAGGAGTTTTTTGCATTACATTTTTCTTCCAAATAACACATGTAACATATCCAGTTAACAACCTCATTATTATATGCTTTAGTCTAGTTTATGGCACATACCAACAGTCATAATGTAGAAACAAATGTCAGACTTTTCAAATTAGAGATTATCTTATTTTGGAACAACACTGTGTGTTCTTAATTTGACAGTTTGGCTCCTAATCCAGAAAGCCTTCGCTCATTACTCCCCTTAACGTGTGAAAAAAGACTATAATATCCACTCTCTGTTTGAGAAATTGTGAGAGAGATATTATCCACGGTTAGAGCAAAGTCAAATTATTTCTGCTCAGTTCTCTGAGCCTATTAGTTCCCTCACTGAGGAAGAACTGATACTATTGCTGCTTTAAAGGACAAGACTGACATTGGGCTAAAGTAGGATAGCTCTGTAGAGTAAAATGACTCTACTCTTATGTTTGTTCCTCTACTAAATGCCTGTTAGAGCTATTTAACAAAGAAAGAAAAAATAACATGTCCATCTTTAGATGTTCATAGGAGCTAAAGTAATGGTATGCATCAGTGTGATTCCACAAACGTGATGGAATTGGATTGGTATTTTACATTAGGTTATAGCAAAGGGAAGCTCAGAATGAGTATAGAGACCATCCTCATCAGAAAAATAACCGCACTGGTCATTTGTTAAAATGCCAAAAATCACCTTGCTCAAACTTTGCTGCATCAGGATTTAGTTCCAGCTGGCTGGAGGATTCTGCAGAGCACAATTTATATCTAGTGCCAATGTTCAGAGCCAGTCTAGGGGGTAGTGTGCTCTTTCTGTAGCAAGAAACCAGGGATTGTGTCCCATTGCAGACCCACAGTTAATGTTTTTCTGACTGGAACGTTCTATAATTTTGTTATTGCCAGCAAATCCCATGAAAAGACCAAAACCAATGTGTTAGCCCATCTATCAGTACTTTCTGACTTCCCTACCCTGTGGCCCACTGATTCCGTTCGTTCCTTCCGAAGACGTAACTCTTTGAAAACTAAAAAAAAAAAAATGCTTTAATTTTTTTACAAAAGGGCTCAGTAATTTCCTCCAACAGCTGGCCACTGTAGTTTTTAGCAAATGTTACTCAAACAGAAGGGAATAGTGCAGTAGTTGGGGATGTAAATATTGTAGAAAGAAAGATTTTTTGAAAATGTTGGAATTAAACTTTAAAAAACATAATAACCAGGGATTTTTCAGAATATCAGTATTATGATTATGTATTTTTTTCCTTTGATCAATGTTCCCTTTGGAAATTAAACACTTAAACCCCTGAAACTTTTAAAAAAAATGTTTTTCCCCACACCATCTATCTATCTATCTATCTATCTATTGCATATATAATATATATATATATATATATATATATATAATATATACATATGCATTGCTATGCTACAGTGACTTGCACTTGCAGGTTACTATGCAGGCTGAGGGCTTGCTGAGTTGCTTCAAGCTGTTTTGATGAAAGCACCGAGCTCATTACCTGTATGACAGGTGCCAAAGGAGTTTAGCAATCACACATGGGCACACACATGAACAGTTACACAAGTACAGACACACAAACTCATACAAACACACAGAGCTCTGTCCTAGTTCAAGGACCACCTTTCTTTTGGAAAGGCAGTCCTTGTCTTCAAAGCAGCGTGAGGCTGACCAGCAACTCCTTTAGCCCGGGTTCAGGGATGATCTGAGAGCTGAGAATCAGCTCAAGTATTTGAGGTTTTGTAAGAATAGGCATCTTCCTGGATCCTCTATGACTTCCTGAGCCGAACGACTGGCCAATTCACTTTATCATTCTCTCCCCTAGGACATATCAAGTATCATCCACAACAGGTAGAACTCTGACTCTTAGTTGAACCACGCTATCTCAGATGAGCAACATAAAGAGAATATCAAAGATTTAGGTTGGAAATTATTACTCATTATTAATTATTACTTATTTTAAAACAAAATTAATTTATCTACAGCAGCAATATGGAAGATTTAAAATACCTTAAAAAAAATCAAACAATGAAATAAAGTGAAAAACAATACACATTGTTGTATATATTTTAGTTTTGTGTATGCATTTACTTTTCATAATTAAATTAAACACAAATCTAAAAAGACAATTATTTAGCTTTATGTCTTTAATAACTGAATGAACCCTTTTTCACTGTGACATGCGTCTGCACAGCTTCCTGCATTATAATCCATCCCTTAAAACTGCAGCCAGTCAATCACAAATGTTATTAAATGTACAGTCAATAGTAGTGTCCCTCCAGCCAGCTAACTCACAGGAAACAATTTAAATGTGAAAGGATGTCTATAATGGCTGACATTAGCTCATGTCAGAAATGATAGGCCCAACCCATTGCCCCACCCCCAAGCTGTAATTGGACAGTTACTTGTTTGCCATTATGGCATGGATGATGTGTCTCTATCTCAAGAAAGAAAAAGCTCCTTTGCACCTCCTCATGAAAACTAATGACTGCTTTGTATGTAGTTTTGGCAGGAGCATGCTTCCCTCTGCTGGACAACAATGAAAGGCAACATACTTTCTTCCCTTTGTTTTCTGTGTCGTGTTTATGTTTGATTAATGTGTCATGGAAAATTCATCTCACAATAAAAAGCTATTCACCCTGAGACAAGAAGTTAAATAATTGTCCTTTTAACCCTTTTCCCCTTGACATGTTACACAAGTTGCTCATTAAACGAGAGTAAGGTCTATATCATCCAAATGCAGTTCTCAAAATGATTAGCAACACATAAGCTACAAATATGTGAAATTAGAAGTTAATAAGTGCTACTGTTGTATTGGAAGGCCTTTTAAAAGGTATTTAAAATCTCTCTGAACATTTATTTTAACCACCAAAAAATCTTTTACTATCATAGCAACAAGAAAAATTGTTTCACTCTGAATATATGCCAATAAAACATTAAATATGACTGTTCACTCATAAGGAGATAACTAGAAAAGATTTTGGTATATCCAATAACAATGTTTATCTGCTGACCAAAAACCCCTTAAGATGATGAATAAATGTGTGATCATAATAACATTTGAAAGAAAGGTGTCCAGAAAAGTATTATCTGGTTATTTTTCCCCTGAAGTTATGCTTTTTTGAGAATTAAACTAAATTTTCCGATAGGCATATCCCAAAATTCCAGGTTCATAAAAGTAGCCAGTCAGAATGTGAATTATATTGATTCTGTGATGTGTATATTAGAAGTTAATAATCATTCAATAGACGTATGTAAAATCAAGCAGAAACAGACCCAAAGGACAAACATATTACAATGTGTATTGTGTTTCATTTTCTTTCCTTTGTTTGATTTGTTTTAATTGATATATTTTAAAACTTCAATACAGTTGCATCAATTTTTTGTATTAATTTGTGTATGTTTTACTGCTTTAATATATATTTCTACACCTTGTTTTTGACAGGACCTGTAAATGCGAATGTCTGTGACTGACTTACTGACTGAGTTCATGATAAAGTCACACCAATGATCAGCCGAAAGCCATGTGACAGTGGTGAATTTCCCCATTGGTCATTTATCTTTCAAAATGAATTGGTGCAAACAGTTTCTATTGTCGGGATTGTTTACAGGCAGTGTTGCCAATTTAGCACTTTTGTCGCTAGATTTACTGACTTTTCACATGCCTTTGTTGAGTTTTCTCCACACAAGCATAAAAAAAAAGAAACCATAGTAACCTTATGTAGATGAAAGTTGCCAATATTGGCACACGAGTGCGAAGTCTTTCCCTCTGCAGGCATTCCTCTCTATGCATCTCATTCAATTCACGGTAGATGACATAGAAAAAAACAAGCTTCTAACTTTCTCTCTGAGTGATTATTTTATAAAATAAATATAGCAGAAATCACAGCAGAGCCATTTTCTTTAACATATTTGCATGGTGATTTAGTCAGATGATGTTACAATTATAAAATCAGGATTTCAGCAATACGGAGCAGTAGCTTGGAAATGGCTTGGAAGTGACTGCAGCTGAACAAGTAGTCTTAATGGGCCGTGTTAACCCATTGTCATTGTCATTATTTCATACTTGATCTGTTGTCTGACAACAGAAACAGAAAAACATGTAAATGAGAACAGCTTTATTGGGAATTCGACTGTATTAAAGTACTATATATGTGAGCAGAGAGATTAAGAGAGAAACAAAAAGACAAAGGACAGTCCAGCCACATACTAGCACCAGCTCTGAGACAAACATATTGTATAAGGAAAGTGTTATAGAGTCTTGGCACTAAGCAACTCAGTAAAAAAGGAAAAACTTGGAGCAAATACTCTGCTCATCACAGCCAGAAGGAAGTGGCATGGTGAGCTGAAGCCATTTCGCTATCTAAAAACAAACAGCTGACGAACTGAGAACAGAAGAGGAAGTTTCAATGAAAAAGACTGGGGCTAATGGAGGGCTTATGGAAGCATTAAATTCATTATTATAGGGACATATGATTTGCCCCTGATCAAAACCTCAAACTACACCATCTATAGGAAAAATCCAACATTTCCTCCTCCTGTCAAGCTGCAAAGTTGTCTTTTTGCCTAAGCAGGGTACACTCAGAGGTACCCCCGAATTTTGAGACCTTAGAAGCAGCAATCATGAGACAAAGGACTGAGATGAAATTTTAACTGATAGGAGGGTCCTCAAGCATCAAATTCACGTTAAATTAGAAGGCGAATG
Source organism: Xiphias gladius (assembly GCF_016859285.1). Classification (NCBI taxonomy): domain Eukaryota; kingdom Metazoa; phylum Chordata; class Actinopteri; order Istiophoriformes; family Xiphiidae; genus Xiphias; species Xiphias gladius. The sequence continues at coordinate 2,088,082 of NC_053400.1, read as the reverse complement.
AGTAAGAAGAAATGTATTAGTGATTAGGCACAAACTAGGTTTGCTACGATAAGCTTTATGGCAAGGTACAAAGGCAACTTTTACAGCTAGCTAAAGTTCCGAGACAAAGGTTCACAAGCAGGAGCTATTGAAGTGATGATGGAGGTGGTCATTGAGCTATCTCATCATCTCATCTCTAGTTGAATTTGAATCACAAAACGAACTTTTTGCTGATACATTTTGAGTAACTCATTTCAAGACACTAGAGGCAGAGGCAGTGGTTGAATCCAACACAGATACAGATAATAGACACTGACCATGAACTGCAATGTCTTTGGATTGCGTCCTGCTGGAGACCTTTGTATGATGTCAATCCCCATTTCTTTCCCATTATTTCCTGTGATCTTTCTACTGTGAGATATATTTATCTCACATAAAATGCCCCCAAAATAATAGAAGAAATAAAGAAAATAAAGAAAATTGAGTAGAAGTGGAGTAACCTAATTACTATATCAGTGCAACAATGGAGTCATGTCATTAGATTAATTAAACCATATTGCCAGACTGTTGATACTGGACAAACCTGCTGGATTGATAGGCATTTTTTTGTAAATTATTTTTTTGCACAATATCTGTCCAAGGCAACTATGGTACGGTGAAACCAAACTATGGGTAAGGTTAATGACCTGAAATTGCATTCAGGTTAGGCAGGTAAGATTGTGGTTACTGAAATAAAGCAAAAATTAACCGCAGGTCTGTGCTAGGACATAAACTTCAGCCTTGTTGGATGTGCTAAATGCCAGTCCGCCAACCTGATCTCCACACCCTTACCATACACCTCTCTACACAAAGGGTAGACTACTTGCTGCATTGGCACTGAATGTTGTTATTGGCTGCAAAATCAGACAATATGAACATAATTTGTAGGGATACTGGAATGCATTAATTTCAACTGCTTCTACTTTCCAGTTTTTCTGAATGTGTTAAGATACCGTTCATGCAACTAAACACTTCTTCAGTTTCATTCCTCATTCCACTCTATCAAAAAACACCTCCTCTTTTTCTTGCACACACATAAAACACAATACACTCTTCAAAAGTCCCAACAGCCATTGCCTGTATCTAAAAAGCTGCAACCATATCAATACCTCCTGTCAGAGTGTATCACTGACACCGCAGCTGACAAATCTCCTATTTCCAAAATTTAGCTTTTCTAGCACAATCATTGGATAGCTTTTCATTTAAATACAATTTATGGCACTAAAATTAGAGTCACAAATGGGGTCTTTCTTCTCAACGGGCCATGTCTTTATGGCTAAACTGTGAAATAGCAATTTTGTTCTTCATTGACTTTTAATTATAGTTCATCTCCTAAGCAGCAAACAATCTGTTCATACCTGCTTGAGGAATTTAGCATGGGGCACTTGACTTTTTATATAGGTGTGTGAGAGCGAGCCGGAGAGAGGAAGAAACATAGAGAGGCCTAGTGAATCTTGAACCTCACAAAGAGATGTAACCATATTTGTCCATTAAAAAAAAACAGATGTGAGAGAGCCCTGAATGAGGAGTGATTCATCACAGATGCAGTCATTCATATTTGATATATGCTCTGTTAAACCTGATATACAAATGGAGAGGCAACACAGTATAGGGTAATCTACAAACACTGAGATTTTATACTGTATGCAATAAAGTCAACATGTCATCACATCAGAGTCCATTGCTGTCCTGCGGGGTGAAGCAATCAAATAACAGTTGATGATGTATGGCTAGTCAACTAAGCAGCTGAAACTATCGGAATAATTTATCTTGGTCCTCTAATGGTAAGAGCTGGCAGTTAGTATGATTTCAAGGGCAAGTGAGCTGGGAGCCTGAAAATGGAGCATGGGATCTCAGGCACACGGCCCGGGGGCAGGGAAGGGGCAGAGCGAATGGCTCGGAGGCCAGACAGACAGGCGGAGCCGCGCGGGCCAGGGGATGTCAGCAAAGGCAAGGAATAAAAGGCAGGACCACCCTGGTGGGCAGTAACGAATGCAGGATCCATCTGGAGGTCCAGCAGGAGACCGACTGGGGCTGCAGACTGGAGGTTAGCAGGCCAGAATCTAGCTGACTGGGAGGCAGGCTGGAGAATAGCAGGCCAAGGATTAGCAGGCCAGAAGCTAGCCAACTGGGGGGCAGGCTGATGGCTTGCAGGCTGGAAGCTACACGAATGGGAGGAGGAGTTGAAGGTTACCACCTTGGTGGGTTCACTGTCCTACCTCCAAAGGACAGTCAGCAACTTCAGGTTCCAGGTTGGCACCAAGAAAAGTGTCCTTAAACATGTCAAAGTCCTCTCAGTTAATTGGCAATCTGAGTAGGAGTGTGTCTGCTGGGTCTATGTTTGGACAGTTAATTCCGTCACGGTATGCTGACTAACAGCACAGGCAGGGACGACTCAAACTCAGACTAACAAGACAGTCTGATGTAGTGAAGCAACTTTTAATGTAAAGTAATGGGGATACAGGCAGACAGATGAACAAACAGGCAGGTGTGTAAACAGGCAAGCAGAAAAACAGGAGGGTGCAGGCAACTGGTAACAAAACTCTGATAGCAGGCACAAAGGAAAACACTAGGGAACTAAAGCGGATGAACCAGCAATGAGCTGGTGACAAAGGCAGGTTAACATACAGACACGGATGATGAGGTAACTGGGAACGGGTGTGTGAGTTGACAGGGAAGCACAGGTAAATGCAAATGTGAAACAGGTGAGCAAGTGGATGACACAGGAAAAAAGACAGGGGACATTGGGTGGGTGGATGAAAATGGCACATCTGGGGAAATGAAGGGGAGAACATGGCATGTGACATGGGAAGCAGACTGTGACACCTGTTTATCATCAAATCAGGTGTAATATGGTAAAGTGAAAATCATAAAATGAGGCGAGACCAAATTGATTTTACAACTTTATTCTCTCAGGCTGTTCATCAATTTCCTTTATGTGTAAGTATGTATGTTTTCAGTCTACATACCAAGCAATTTAAATTATGGCACATAACTGTACTCGATGTTATTATTCTTTTTATCTATTCTGATTTTTGCTATGAAGCACTAAAGAGTTGTATATACTTTATAAATATTTTGCCATATTTATGTCTTTATCTTATTCTTTTTCTTTGTAAACTTAATTTCTTTGTAAAATCCATGTCAGTGAGTACTTTAACCTTTCATACCTCACTGACCAGTTATTTCAAACTCCTCCTTGCTGTGCAGCCAAGTGGGTGAAAACCCGCAGAGCTTCACATAACTTTATTTTTTTAAATATATATATATATATATATATATATTTAAATATATATATATATATATATGTATTACCATCAACATTAAAACTTTATAAATGTATATACACACATACATACAGTATATACACCATTCAGCCACAACATTAGAATATTTAGATTTCCAGTATCCAGTATTTCCATTTGATGGAATGTTGTAACCATAGAAACATAGAGGCTTGAGTTTGAATATTTAACTTGGGATAAATATCATATCACTTAAATTTACATTTGTAACCAGTCGATACAGAATATATAAAGATGACTTCTCAAACTTTAAAGCCTCTTAAGGGGGAGTAAAAGAGGAAAAACTGTTAAGGGTTATAGAGTTAAGTATTATTAATTACCTTTCAGAAGTGTGATGACAATGATACATGTGCTGCATGTGTAGTGTATGTGTTGATGAATTGATGAAAAAATTGGCACTGTGTGCTATGTAAAACTGCAGAGGCGCATAATGGTTGTGCATGGTGATGGCTGCTATGGTGCTGGAGGGCCATCCAATAAAACTTTGGAAATGTAAGTAGAAATTTGGCTCGGGCACCTGCACACAATTTCACAATGAATGAGGTTTAAGAAATGTATCATCCATCATCAACCATGTATCATCAAACCTGTTTATCATCAAATGTGATGACAAAAGTATGTGCATACTATTCTGCCTTTTGTCTGACAAACTTTTAATCTTGATCCTACAGAGCTTTATGCAGCTTATCAATTCTCACTTTCTACAATAACTGTGCATGTTAACTACAGTATGGTTCTTGACTTGGTCTTGACCCCCATCTGGATTAGCTGGCTATTGAAACTTTTCAAATCACTTAATTGTGGTGTACAGTAGATGTGAGAATATTCTTGTTGTCAGGGTAAGGGTAAAATTCACCTTGAATCTGAACTCTCCAACCTCAGTTCCATCACCACCGCCAGACAACAACTGCAAATTGGAAAGAAAATCACAGAGAAGACACTCACATTCTTCTGGGCAGGCTGAGGTATCAAACAGCACTCCAAACCAGTAAGAGAGCAGTCAAAGCAAAATGAGAAAAATTTTTTTGTACAATTCCACTACAATCAATCCATTGTTCCTGTCCCTAATTTAATCAGTAACCACCCACTTCTATTTCCAGCTTCATTTGTTTCAGGCAATCAGTACTTCTCTTGATCTGTCTTCCATCACTAATAGGTATAGGTAGAGCTTGTATGCAGCCTGCATTACAACCTCAACTCAAGTTATTGTTTTGTATTGCGGTGCAATACATACTGTATGTTTTCCCCTTACTGATTAGCATTGCTGTAAGGCTTCTGTCAATTTTTCCCTCGCAAAAGATGCTCGGACACTGTTAAACACTGAAAAGGTGCAGAAACTCTGCTGTCAAAAGCTATTAAGATTCGCTAAAATACAGCATCCACCAAGGACAACATGAAGTGCAAAACAAAAGAAATGGAGAACTCGTCTGCTTTTGATTTCAATTAATACCCGGCAAGTCTCATTCATCCTTTTCAAAACCCAATTTCTGTCTGTTGTGTTTGGCCTTTACACCTTCAAATTCAGTGAATGGTTGGAGTCATGACCGTCAAAGCAAGGAGAATAAATTGCACTCTTGATAGGGGAAGTGAACTTGGCTTTGCCAAAACCCCGTTTTTCCTCTCTTTTAGAAATCGCTTCATGTTTCGATGACAACTTCTCAGACTGGCAGACTTCATTTTGAAATATGAGGAGTTTCAAAAAGGACTAAACCCATCTTGGGAACAATATGACATCTTCAAGCTTGCTTCACATCTTTGAACCTGATATACAACAGTATGCTATTATATCAAAGGGAAATATGCCAGTATATTAAATGAATTATAATAATGTGAATATCAGCATTTAAAAGTGATCATCTCCAAATACAAAGCATATATTTATCAAATCTGGATTAATGTTCAACTAATACAGTTTCTGATTGATGAACGTTGACTCATGAAGTTTTGCATTAGTTTGGTGTCAGCTTTCTCACTTATGCTCAGTATCAATGGTTTATTAATGCATTATCGTTTTTGCTAACAGCTGACTAATAACATCCAATAATATTCATCTACGTATCTTAAGTAGTCATTCATGGTTCCCCGTGGATGAATCTTAATCACTTTGGTGATAGCCTGACTTTTCCAACACCTTGTAGTTGTGTAAATGATTCAACTGTTTTTTTTTCACGTATTCATGGTCTTTGTGAAATCTATTGACCCTTTGACTTTTCATCTGGGGCCACCATAAGTCAAAATTTTAATTTGGCAATTATTTGTGTCTATTTATCTAGCATTAGCATTTTAGTTTTCTAACCCTAACGTTTTGGCTGTGTACTCTTTTTGAAAGATTTTTTTTTTCTTCTGGCATTTTTCACCTATACTGAATAGACAGGAGATGCAGGGAAAGAGAGGGTATGACATGCAACAAGAGTATCCTGCTGGAATCAAAGCACGGGCATTGCAGATATATGACATACATCTAAACTATTTGGCTAATGGGGCAGTGGTTGGAGAGTGTTTTTTTTAAGTTATTTTTTTGGCATTTTATGCCTTTATTTGACAGCAGTAACAAAGATACAGAGGAAATGCGGCCAGACAGAGAGTAGGTCAGTGACATACAATAAATGGTCTGGAGTCGAACTGGAGACTTGCTGTGGGCTTTTAAGCCCATGTGGTATGCACCCCAACCGCACTGGGTCACCCCACCAGCTGTAGACTCTTGCCATCACATGGTTCTTATACCCCGGGAACACTGACACTTTCGTCTATCTATTCATATACAAATATTTGTGATGTGTTGAAAACCTAATGATACAAAGGCAAAAAAATCCAAATGAGTTCCAATTGTGTAACATGTTTGTTGTTGTCGTCGTTGTTTTTCTTCATAAAAACTGTTGGGGAACATTTACAATACCTTTGAAATGCCAGTCATTGGCATCTCTGAGTAGCAATATATATAGTATGACATGCTTAGATAAGATATGGTCTGCAATGCCATAAGCCCTTTAATAAAGGGAGTGAAAAATAAGCAAGATATTAATGGGATTCATTAAATTAATCCCAAATGAATGAATCCTTTCTTACATCAATGATGTAAAAAATTAGTAATATTTTAGGACATTCAGATATTGAGTTTATATGACTGGGACTACATAACAATGTAAAATGTAGCTTCTGATGCAAAGGCAATGCATTTTTTGCAGTCACATCAAAACTTGCAAACCACATGGAGGTTGGGATACGCAATAAACTTGTACAACATATGACTAGTAAACCAGAATAAAGACAGATACAGGAACATTCTTTGTCAAACAGAGGTAACTGTGACACAGTAAACTCTTTGGTCTTCAGCTGTAGTTTGCATTTAAGAGATTTGCCAGTATTGTGGCTCCTCCACCATGACAAATGGCTGGGATGAGGAGACTCCATTCAAAACCTCTGCTGGTACCACTGCAGCCATCCAAATCTATTTGCCAAACAAACCTGTTAGCTTCCAGTCCTGTTCTGTGTTTAGTCATCTCTACTCCTGTAACTCAACCCAACCCAGAGACTATATGCCCCAAATACCATTATACTGCCCAAAATAAAACACAAAACATAGAAAAAAAGTAAATTTATTGGCTATTTCTCTTCACTGTAACCCACTTTGGCAAATGAGAGGAGATTAAACTGATTCCTTTCAACTGCAGAATTATTATTTTGCATTTATCATGGCCTCCAGAGAGTCAAGTGACAAATTAAAACACTACTATTATTTTCCTTAGGGCCTTGCTTCTTTTTTAAAGTATTGCATCATAATTGATGTATTGTGTGAGTTTAAAAGGACAGAAATGGGTACGTTACCTAGATGCAATACTGTACCATAGAGGGTAAATTTCTGCATATGTGGAACACTTTTATATAGATGAAAGTGAATTCCAGCAGGTTAAAAATAGTCCTCTTTCTCCTCAGACTGAGGACCTTATTAAGCTTTCTGCTGTGTTCTGTAAAACTGTATTGAGTTGTCAGCCATTTTTAGGAGCACTACTGACACACACTCTCTCTGCAAAATGAGAGAGAAAGTCCTGCGGGGGGCCCTGACTTTCATTGTATTTGGGGTGAGTCTTTCTGATGAGTACCAACTATAGAATAAACATCAAAAGACTGCAGACAGAGAGGGAAAAGGAGGAAGAGGGTAAAGGAGAGTTGCAGGGAGAAAAGAAGAGAACAGAGGAGCAGGATAAAAGGTGAAAGGAGGGGAGAGAGAAGTGAGTGATGGAGAGAGTGGTGGAGATCCCCGGGGAGGGACAACAATTGTATGAATGCAGGAAATGAGTCCCAGGGCCTGCTGGGCTAATGATGAGGAAGCTGAGGAACCCTGCATAGTCCTGTTCTTTCTGATGAAGCTCAAAATAGACACACATACATACACGTGTCTGTTACTATACCTGTGAGGACCCTTGTGGACTAATGTAACCTCTAACCCATTACATGCCAAACCTTAAACTATGCTGATTCTGAAAATGAGAAATTGTCTAGTCTGCTCCACTTTCTGCCTTAAATTGTTTTCTACTGCCATTTATACTCCCCACACATACATCTATACGTTAACCTGCCAACAAAACAATATAGTATTTTAACAATGGACCTGAATTAATGAAATAATAAAATATTATTGATATTTGAATTATTATTATGATGGTCAGAGCCAGGCTAGCTGTTTCACCCTGCTTTCTATCCATCTGCTAAGCTAGGCTAACCACATCCTGACTCCAGCTCAGCTCTTTTGTTAACACACAGACAAGGGACTGATACTGAACTCCAAACGTTTTCTTAAAGCCTAGAAGCCGCCTCCTTTACAGCAGAGAGCAGGACTCAATTACAGCAACCAGGTTGGTAAACACGAAGATGACCTAACCCAGCTGATCCTAACCTAGCTTGTCCTCTGCTAGCACCTAGGCACTAACTTTAAACCAACTTATTGTGGAGGGCAGTGAGGTCATATAAAATGTCCTTAGTTTGGCGGATATTCCTCATCTGTCTATTTTAGGAGGACACGATCATCATAAAAATATTGAAAAGCTCACACGCACACAGAAAGTTGTCCCTGGTGTGGTGACTTGTACAGAGATGTATAATAAGACCAGACAAGCTATGATTGTCATCAACATTTCACCTGTTCATGGGGTTGGTCAATCAGATTATGATTTACTCTGAAGGAAGGTAGTCCAACCTACAAGTCCAACCTGCCACCTATCAGGGGCCAACACAGGGATAATATCAATATACATCCTCTGAATGGCAGATAAAATAGAATAGAAAACTTACCGTCTGAGACATGCTGCAGATGCAGTGATGATAGAGCTGTGGAGAGCCATAAGAGGCCAACAGAAATTTTTGCTTTAGGGGCTCCGAAAATCTTAATCCAACCACATTTAAAAACAACACAAATAAGATTTCTCCTCTTCTACAACATTTTACAAAGGATCTATCAACCAATCAACTATTAGCACATAGTGATTGTGTTCATATGATCACTAGTATCCCCATAATGACCAGGTTTTTGGAGTATTTTGGAGAATCATAAACATCATACCCCAGTTTCAGAAACCCGAATAAGCTCTTGGAGAAGCCCAGATATCCAGGTGCAGCACTCTGATAGAAACCAGGATACTGTGACATTTAAATACCTTTGACAATGACCAGGTATCTGGTCATTGTCTGCCATGTGAACAGGTGCATCTTTAACTCGATTTAGGATTGTTGGACAATCATATCACGACTATTGAAGACTGAATAGACAATGATTCATTGCAGATGCCCCGCTGCTTTATTTACCAATTGATTTACAGGGCTGTCAAGCCCTGGGGGCTAATCATTCTGTGGTGGTACTTCAACAGTAATTTCCTAAATATGTGTCTGACATTAAGAACTAGAATATCAAACAGTACAAAGCAACCAAAGCTTTGGTCCCTCCAGCATATTTTCTGTATGTAATTACAGAACCAGACATCTGACAGAGGGCTCGTTCTGCAGATGTCACTCAGCTCTGTCTGCTCACTATTCTACAAACTCACGTCTTGGGAGAGGCACAGTAACAAGGCCTGAAAAAATCCTGAATGTGTTGTTAATCAGCATGAGTCAATATGCTTCTTGATTTAGTTAAATTAATCACTAGAGACATGGACTATATGAGATCTGGTATAAACAGACCACTTTGCGCTACACTATGAGGGAAGTTTAAATGGGAAAACTCAAAATCTGATAAAAATAAATTATTAAAAATCTACTGTAGATAAACATAATTATGTTGTGTTGTGGACTAAACATATCTCAGAGCTGCCATGTACGCCAAGCCTGCTGTTTCTCAGATTCTGAGAAGTTGATGTCAGGTTTTCATGAAATTAGGGCCTGCATCAATTTAATCCAGCTAAAACGGTGCTTTTGTCTGCAGGATCTATTGAGGTTGATCTCTTCTGCTCTTCTTGCGTCTGTCCATTCATGTGCTTGTATTTACACATGTATCACCACACAGCTGTATCTATCTGGCAGTGACAGTTGAACTGAGGCAGTGCACTGAGACAAAGGGAGATCACCACAGTGATCCAAAACAGTAGTGATAGGATGATGTGAAAAAAAGCCTCTAAAATTTGCTCCGTGTCACCACTATCAATGCTCTCATTTTCTTTTATTAGTTGTCAGATGCAGATGCCAAACCTTGATAATAAACTGAATAGAATCCAGACAGGCATGAACCAAAGTGGACTCATCTTCAACTGCTGAGGTAACAGTCAGTATAAAATTAGTAGATCTGCTGGATGTGGAGAACAAAGACAAACTTGCACAGTCACAACCTGGGTACGGTTAGAATTAAGCATACAGGGAACTGAATATTGAATTTTCTCTATGTACCATAGAAACTTCATATCCCGAATATGATAAGAAACCAGTGTCAGACTCAAAGCAGGCATACAAATGTTTATGTAATTGTAATTGTATTGAAAATGATTTCAGTATGACCAAAAGCTATAAGCAGGCAACAGTCAGAAGCACAAGACATCTTCAACTCTTTCTATTGAAGTCACAGCATAAAACGAGTGAGAACAAATGTGTTTAAGCAATACCCCACTGTTGACTCTAGTCTGTATTTTCAGTAGCATCACAAGTTAGCTTGCTGGGGATAAGGCACGGTGTAATGGAACACGTGGTACAGTGGTAATGAGGATACTGCGGTTACTGCCGTGCAACCCAGATACATGGTCTCTAAGCAGCAGCATTAAATATAATAGAAGCACTCGGACAGTTCATGCAAATGTAAGTCCTCAGTTGACTGGAATTTCTAAATGGTACAATGAATTAACACATCTAATACATTTTGATACCATAATGTCTAGAAGTTAAACTACTGAGTAAATACTTTTTAAAATTCACAAACATAAATACATAAAAAAGCATAATTTCTTTGAATCCAAAGATAATCACCTGCTGATGGAAATACAGTGTTCTGTTTGAACTCAGCAGATTTCATGGTCTCCTAGGAGCTGCATTTCTTTTTTAGCCCTTGTTGGCTAACCTAAATCATATAGTTAGGACTAATTAAATTGTACTACAGAAAATACACGAGGAAGCGAGAGGAAGATGGAAAAATGGGGAAAAGGAAGTGTAAAAATAACAGTACACGAAAAATAGCCTTTCAGAGGAAACAATCACTTTTTTATTATGGAGCATACCAACTGTGAGATGGAGGGGGGGCAGAGAGTAGGACAGAAAAACTGACGAAGGCACAAAGAGACAAAGAAAAAGTGATGAGTGGAAATGGGCAGAAGAAAGTAAGAAATATTGTGACACTAATGTGGCTGTTTAAAAATGATTAAACTGTAAGCTATAACTATAACTTTGAGTAATTTCTGTTGTGAATTATTTAAGTCAAAATAAAATTAATGGCAAAACCCTATTTTTGAAAGTAAAAAGTAAGTAGAGTGAGGGTATATATATGCTAATACATCATGGGATATGGAAAGCAGGCAAAGCAGAACCTTGTTTAATGAAGCTGTTTCAAGCCATGATACCTTGTGGTATAGAGGAGGTAATTTCACGATTGATTTTTTTCCCTCTGCTCTGTATATACAATGTGAGAATACAGAGTATGTACTGAGTAGGTACATACATACATACATTTGCAGCATGAGTTGTCCCCTTTCCTACTTTCTTAGTCACTGTATGAAGGGATGGCTTCACAGCCAGTATGGACAGGATAAATGATAACAGTGATCCATACTCACTCAACGTACACTTCAAATTTTAACCTATCCTTTAAACTTACTGATGTACAGATGGGTGCAAAATTAAAGGAAAGGCCTGAAAAATGAGTAGAGAATCAGGATGACAATCCATATGGGTGGCCCATCCATAGTGCTCGAGGGTTCACTGAAAGGTTTGATGAGTATGAAGATGATGTGAATCCTATGCTATGGTCTTTGCAGTCACCAGATCTCAACCCCTTTGAACACCTATGGGAGATTTTGGAACGACGTATTAGATAGCGCTCTCCACCACCAACATCAAAACACCAAATCTTTTGGAAGAATGGTGTTCCATCCCTCCAGTAGAGAGCCAGAGACTTGTAGAATCTATACCAATGTGCACTGAAACTGTTCTGGCAGCACACAGTGGACCAACACCTTACTTAAGAGACTTCTGTTGTTTTTTACTTTAATTTGTCACCCATCTGACTAATACTGTGTACTTCTGACATCATATTTCATCTTTTCAAAAGTACCTGTGGTAACATGGCCACACCAACCCATTCCTTAGAAATAGTTTTTTTTTCTAAATTTATTAAAAACAAAAACAATTATTATTTCATTATTTTTGAACAACCAAGGCAGCAGGTTGGTGGGGATGGCTCAGAGTACAAAGTGTTTGACTTTGACTCTAAAGACCTCGGATTGCATCCTGTCTACTACCAACAGTCAACATATGTTCTTTGATGATGATCTTGACCTAACCTTAACTAAGTAGTTTTAGTTGTCTAACCAAACCTTAACCTTAGAGGCAGCATATCTGAACACACTTATCTGAATCCTTTCTGCAGGGTATTTGGAAATTACTCCAGATGAACCTATTTTGTTGTTTAGGTATGCAGATTTTACTATATTCCAAATATTATGGCAAGGCATTCCTCACTCTTTCTTCACAAAACGTCTTGGTCCTTCAGTCTGAGATGCGTGCTGTTTGTGAGCAGCTATAGCTTGTCAGCTGTAAGCTTTGGAGCTGTGGCTTCTGGGCAATGCAGAACTGTGGAGGAGGTCTTACCCTGACAAAAGGATTTAGGAAGGTCAAGTGGAAGGCAGTTAATTGGTCTGGTCTGCCAGACTGATCAGTAACCCCCATCACCACAAATACACACACACATACCAGGCATAGCCTTTCCCCGTTCCGTCACCTCTACACAATCGTGCTTCAATTAGTAGTGAAGTTGTACTTTCTGCCAAGTGGTATTGACCAATCAGATCACCAGAAAGATGTTGTCATCATTTTTACATTGATCTGATTGTTCAGTAGTTGGACTATTGACCAGTTTTGATCTGCTAACCTCGTCCAGACTAGGTTACTTTCACAGGATCAGATCAAAACATATCAACAGAGTTAGGGTAGGACAAAAGAGTTAACAATAAAGTGATAAATAATAAAGAGCAACAGATATTTTTATAGATCAGTCAAATCTTCTTGCTGTTCCAGGCTTCTAACAAACGGCGGGAGAGTTTACTATGATAAGTAATTACACAATTAAGATTATAGCTGTATTTTAATTGTACAAAGATTATTGTTATTCCCGACAGGATTCTTGACAATGTAGCTGTTTTTGCTGCAGATCCGAACAAAAAACTTTCTGATGACAATTGGAAATAAAAACTAAAGCCTATGCTGTCTTTTATATGAAGAAAATCCACAGTGTTAAATATTTCCCATGATTACAAATGCAATATTTCAGTCAGATAGACCTCAACAGACATGAACTACTTTTCTCTTCCTCTCTCCTCTCCTAAATCTCTACTTTAGCAGCAGAAACAGTCTGATATTACTTAATATATATAACTCTTTTTACATGAATCTCATATTCATAAGAGTTTGCTCATCATTAGACAAAAAAGCAAAAAATACTCACTCTATACTAAAGACATACTTATAGCCTTACTTCAATATTTTATTAATTTTTTTTATCTTAAAGCTAGAGTAAGTAATTCTGATCTAATACACTTGTCAAATTCAATCAATAGCTCTTCATGCTCCACTATTTGTCTGCTCTTTTTGTGTCCTGAAAAAAAATCTCAAGTTCCTTCGCAGCCCTGGTTTTGTAAAAGGGGTATATACAAAGTGGCTCAGACCGATAATTCCAGCCAATCAGCACCGGGGGATGATGGTGCTCATACACGAGAGGGGGAAGGAGATAGAAATCGCGGCTGAGACTCAGGATGAAGAGCCTCCACTAATCTGAAGGTTGGTTGTTTGATCCCCTGGCTCCTGCAGTCCGCATGTCGAGTGTCCCTGGGCAAGATACTGAACCCGAAATTGCCCCTGATGTATCATCAGTGTGTGAGTGTGCGTGTGTGTAGAAAGCACAGTATGTGTAGAAAAAAGAGCACTGTATAAATGTGTGTGTGAACCCCCCCCCCGACCGAGGTTAAGGAGAAGGAGCAAAAACACATCAGGGCAGCACTTAAATTGTGTGGTTACCCCAACTGGGCCTCTGTCAAAACCACAAAAAGATACAGAACAGCCAGAGAAGAAAACAACAATAATCAGAACATTGTCATTCTTTACGATGGAGGAATATCTGAAAAACTAAGGAAGATTTTCAACAAATACCGCATCCCTGTGCACTTCAAGCCCAGTAACACTCTGAGGCAGCACCCCAAGGACAAAACACCCAGACATAAGCAGAGCAATGTAGTATATGTATTTCAATGCAGCGAAGAATGCACAGACCTGTACCTTGGGGAAACAAAAACAACTGCTTCATAAGTGCATGGCACAACACAGGAGAGCCAACTCCTCTGGTCAGGACTCAGCAGTCCACCTACATCTGAAGGAGGAGGGACACACATTTGAGGACAGCAATGTAACACATTTTGGCCAGTGAAGGCTGATGGTTGAGAAGAGGAGTGAAGGAAGCCATCGACGTCAGACTGGAATGACCATCAATAAACAGAGGAGGTGGTCTACGACACCACAGCCACTTACAATGCAGTCTTGAGATACCTACCCAGGCAGCTTAACACCATATACACAATGACTCCTATGACCCTAACAAATCACCAGCCAGGTGGGTCAACGACTGACATGTGACCTCAAGGACTCTCAAGGTGTCAACTACCCTACAAGAGGTTTATTGCTTGGGACTCCCCACAGTCAGTTAGAACTCAAGAAGCCTTTCGGAAGAGAGGTGAAATGTCTTCAAGAACCTAAAGCAAGTCCACTTGCCTTGATAGCCCTTAGAAATTCAGCCCTGGACTTATCTGGTGGAACCGGCCCTTACCCTGAATAACAGGCAGCTGGAGGGCTGGTAAAGAGATTGAATAGGTCAATCAAAACTTAAAGGAATATATGGATTTTTAAACAGTCCACCTACCCGGGATCTGTCCCGGTAGACTTGATGTCCAGTCCAACTAGGGCGGAAATATCTCAGAGAGTTGAAATGCATAAAGACATATGCAGAGGTTGCTCTGTTTCTGCTTGACAAGTGGGTAATATAAATTTGGCTATGTTTCACAGGGTGAATAGGTCAATATTCTTTTGTCCCATTTGCTAATTTTTGTGATAGATAATCCCAACTGGTTAGTTAGAAAGCAGGTACTGTTGTCACATTTACCTGTTTAAATTACTTCCCCAAGGATATTCATCTTACTTTCTAGTTTGCCAAGATATGTTGGTGAGATGTCAGCAATAGTAGCAGGAGAGCTGTTTAGTATAACTGTCTGCTGCTAATGTGCTGGCTATGGGAAACAACTAACTCTCGCTAGTTTTTCCTCTGTTGTGTTTTGGATGCTGTGTCTGTGTGTCATTTGTTTGATGACAATGTCTATTATAAGGTTTTTTTTGCTTCAGCTCTGAGAACAGGTTTCCACTTATACACTGTATAAGATGCTCTGGATTCCTCCATTGTGTTATTGCTTTGGAAAAGCACAACCATTAATTTGAGGGGCAGAGCTTCTGAAGGAGCACTGAAAGAGGGGTGTATTTGCTGGCTGTTTAGTTCAAATATCAAGTCTTTCTCCAGAATCGTTTACTCCATCTTTAAGTACTTAATACATGGTTCTGACAATGTTGCTTGTAATTAAAGACTCCACGTGAAAATGATCATAGCTGGATGAAAAAAGTTAACAGAGTTAACAAACCCATTTGATATCCAGCATCATGAGACAGGTTATCCAAGACAGCCAATGTTAGGCTTAGTGAAGCCAGATAACCCCAAGAGAGCCAGACTAAGTTGAACTCACTTAGTGATACAGGCCCTTGGACTCAGTATTTTGTGTATTTTACTTTATTTTAACTATTTATTAACATATTATAGTATATTATATCATATTATATTATATTATAAAGATATATATTAAAGTGTTTATTCATCAGTATGACCTCAGCATTTCTAAAACAATAATGCTCAACACATCAGACATAGCATCGTATGTTATAAAGTTTCACTTTCATCGTACTTATTTTCAGTAAAGACACAGTAAGCAGGCAGTATTCAGCCTCTGTCTGAGGGATCTTGTGGTTATTTGAAGACTGTACAATCGCTTGAAAAAATGTATCAAGGGAGTAAAAAAAAAAATGGAGGCTTTACTTTGCATTAGCTCAGGTCTTTCTGGTAGATGAAAATTTAGTATGTGTTTAAAATGTAATTACTATAACTCCCATGGGGTAAAGAGAACTGGCAGGAGAACATTTACTGAATGAAATTAATATCAGCTTTTCCCATAGGAACATCCTGTATTTGTCAGAGTAATTACACTCCACCAGCCGAGATATGATTTAATTAGAGCAATTTGAAGGAAATTCATGTTTTGGCCATCTGGGAAGAGTTAGGAACTGTACTCCCAACTACGATTTTTAACCTCACGCAACCACTGAAAGATATTTTACAGTAGAGTCTATATTTAGTAAGTTTTCCATTAAACACTGCATAATGATTTGTCTTGAATGGAACTGGATACCTTCGTGCATCACAGGTGTGCCGAATGTGTCAAAGCCAAAGGGTTTCTTCTGAGGAACTCACATTGAGGCGAATAAACTTTGGATGAATTAGAAATAGAGTGCATAGACAGATGGAGCAGGTCCTGGATGATTATGAATGGTTAGGAGGCTGTGTAAGATTGATGTAAGACACTGTAATGTGGGATTAAATAAAGTCAAAAGCTACCATTTGTCATTGTGGTTTGTGATTTAAAATCACACATCCTACATTTTTGGCTAAGGGTCGACTTGACCATCCTACAAGGTAGGCAAGTGCCTGGGTGTCCCCAACAGTTAGGGACTATGATAGTTATGAATACTAAACAATATGATATTTAAAGTCAGTTGGTTAGTTTTAATTTCCATGTTCCATTTGACCTATCCAACATAGTTGAACTAAATGGCATTATGCAGAGAGGTGTTTCTGGTACCCTGCCTTTATTGTAATTGCATGTACTTGGTGTGGACAAAAGAATAAACACCTGTCAGTATAATGCAATACAATTCAACAGCACCACAAACTGCAGCCTCCAAAATAACTATATACTAGATGTAACAACCCCTCTCAAAACAAGTTTCATCAAAAACTGAACATTATAACCTTCAGGAAGGAGATTATATCACATTCTATTAACACATCATGTTTTATTAACCGATGATCTGAATATACATTGTAGTCTACATCAGTCAAATAAATGTATGACAAGTACATTATTTCCCACTGAAATGCTGTAGAACTATAAATTAGAGTGCAATTACCAATTTAAAATTGTACATACATAAAGTAAATATACTTAATCACTGCCACCACAGAATGGTCCAGTAAGCAGTTCATGTCAGGGAAGCAGAGGTAAAACCAAAGTACGTAACTGCATCCATGGAGATCAATAACCTTAATACCAATGACACTGTTATAGGTCATGCCTAGTGTTAAGAGCCCCCACATCACAAAATTTGCCCCTGAATTTAGGGATACTATCACAGTCTACAAGCTCATCACTGACCAACCAACTCAAAGACGCTGTAATGACTATAACAAAATATAACCATTACAAAATGTATCTCTTATGAGGTCAGCAGCACTGAGTATTTTGAAAAACGTCAGCAAAATTAAAACTGTTAAAATCTCTGAGCTGGACCTGAACCCCACTGTACAGTATATTGCATTTGCAATTTTATCATCACCATATGAACTACAATGAAAGCAGACAACAAATAAAGTATCTTCACACAAGGGGGAGAGGGAGGGCTCTGCTAGCTGAGCCAACCAAACTATTGCTAAAACACTCAATGGGTTGTTGTGTCACTGTGCCGGTCGCTCCTGTCCTCAGTGGTAAACACGACAGCGCGTTGCATTGGTTTCTGGAAAAGGTAGCAGAGTGGCCAGATCAGATGGATGTGTTGCAGGGAAAGTAAAGGAGAGATGGAAACTGATCCAGGTGGAGCCCTCAGGTGTAAATACTGTAGCCCAGTTCTGTGTCACTAATGAAGTGTCCTGGATCCATTCCATGCTTCCGGTCTGTTGCACAAATCTGTACTCTTAAATGACCCTAAACCACATTGAACATTTGTATCTAATACAAAAACTATTACATACAAACTTTACTTCTGTTTAACATTTCATATTTATTCAGAACAGTTGCAATATTTTTTTTTTGTAATAATGCTTTAAAATACTTTGCGGGGATATGGGTTTTGGCAGTGTGAGATAAAACTAATGTAGGTAATGTTTACATTCAGTTTATGTAAAGACATTTGATCTACCATATACTGCTACCATATACTGCTGCAGAGAGATAGATATCACCAATTTATTAGGTACACCAACTATTTTCCAATATTTTATCTACCCAAATTGATATTGATGGGTTTTTAGAAAATATTAGAAAAAGCTCTCAGCACCACATACCATAGTCTCCAAAATGACCATAATAGTGAATCATTATAAAATGCCCTTATCACTTCTATATAAAAGGCCGACAAAAGCCATATCATCTGCGTATCTGTATCAACCATCTCCAACCATTATTTTGTGTTGTAATTTTATTGATCTACAAAAGATAACACAGAGGAGTATAGAAGTGGATAATAGACAGTAGATAGTAGATGATCCTATCCTCTTTTCTTATGACTGTTAAGGGAAGTTTAGAATGACCTATTCAACAATACATGAATCATGACAATAACATGAAATAAAAATAAATGTATGTTTATCTTCTAAGTGAAAAAGTAGACACAGAGGGTTGTATATCCTGCATCCTCTTGTTTCCTCTATACATCTCCCATTTTCAAATGGGGTGAACGAAATACTGGTTACATTTCAATATAAAGCTATCCAATTCAGCAGCTACATAAACTGCAACCTCCAAAATGACCACAGAGTTGAATCAACTCAGACAAAGTTACAGACGAACAAAAGATGAAAATAATAAAGTTCACAAAGGTAGGCTATATTGCAGGACTATAGTATTGAATTATATTAGGTTGTACAGATGAACTGTACCTAAAAATTTGTCACTCTCTGTGTTCTGAAGTAGTGGACAGAATGTTTATAAAATTCAATAATGTAGCTTTATTTACAACCAAATTATGGTGAAAAT
Organism: Xiphias gladius; assembly: GCF_016859285.1. Lineage (NCBI taxonomy): Eukaryota > Metazoa > Chordata > Actinopteri > Istiophoriformes > Xiphiidae > Xiphias > Xiphias gladius. The sequence goes on along the minus strand of NC_053400.1, from coordinate 2,068,962 downwards.
CCAAGTGAGCAATCAGCAGCAGCTTGCTATCAGATAACTACACCAATTACAGCAACTGACTTAATCAACTTCCCTAATTTGTCCTTATGTCACCTTTCTGTAACTGCAGTACTGGACTGATATCTGTCTCTCTTTGGCACATCCATCCATTTTCTTCCGCTTATCCGAAGACAGGTCGCAGTGGCAACAGGTCAAGCATGGCAGCCCAGACATCCCTCTCCCTAGCAACGTTTTCCAATCCTGCTGGGGGATCCTAAGGTGTTCCCAGGCAAGATGAGATATAAAGTCTCTCCAACGTGTTCTGGGTCTAATCCAGGGTCTCCTACCATCCCCAGAAGATCTCCAATGGGGCAGAAACTTTGTCCTAACCCGAAGGGAGCAATCCACCATTTTCCGTCAGACAACCATGGCCTCAGATATGGAGGTGCTTACCCTTATTCAAGCCACTTCACACTCAGCTGTAAACCGCCCCAGTGCTTGCTGAAGGTCATGGTCTGATGAAGCCAACAGAACCACATCATCTGCAAACTAGCAGAGACATAATTCTGAGGCCCCCAAACTGGACATTATCCTTCCCCCGGCTGCGCCTTGAAATCATGTCCATGAAGATCACAAACAGAATTGGTGACAAGGGACAATCCTGGCGGAGGCCAACACCCACCAAAAACATGGTTGAATACCTGCCAAGAATACGGACACAACTCTCATTCCGGTTATATAGAGACCAACCCCATGTTCAACGAACTACCCTGCACGAGATCCCCCGAGGGACTCAGTTGTAGGCCTTCTCCAAGTTCATAAAGCACAGGTAGATTGGATGGGTAAACTCCCATAACCCTTCAAGTAGCCTTGCAAGGGGAATGGTTCCACTGTTCCACAGCCAGAACGGAATCCGCATTGTTCAACCTAAATCCAAAGTTTGACGATCAGTCAGAGCCTCCTCTCCAGCACCCCGGCATAATCTTTTGCTGGGAGGCTGAGCAGTGTTATACCCTGATTCTTCAAGCACACCCTCCAATCCCCCTTTTTAAAAATGGGAAACACCACCCTGGTGTGCCAGTCCACAGGCACTGTCCCCGACTGCCATGCGACATTGAAGAAGCGTGTCAGCCAAGACAGCCCAACAGTGTCCAGAGTGTTCAGCATTTCAGGGTCAGTCTCATCCACTCCTGGCACCTTGCCCCTGAGGAGCTTCTTAATTACCTCAGAGACCACTGCCAGAGATATGAGTGAGGCTTCCCCTTGTCTTCAAACTCTGCCTCCTCCTGAGAGGGTATTTTGGTCGGTTTAAGGAATTCCTCAGAGTATTCCTTCTACTGCTCGATGATATCCCCAGTCTGAGTCAGCAGTTCTCCCCTGATGAAAACAGCCTGTGCCAAGCCCCGCTTTCCCTTTCTGAGACACCGGATGGTTTGCCAGAACTTCCATGAAGCCAACTGAAACTCCTTCTCCATGGCCTCCTCGAACTCCTCTCTTTGGATCAGCTTTTGGAAATTCAATAGCCTGGTTCAAGATCTCAGAATTGCTGCCTGCATTTCTGACTTGTTCAACAATTCAAGTAAGTCTTGCGTTGTACTCAATAATTGCTATTTAAGCCGGTTAGAGAAACAATTGACCCATCAGAGCTTGTTAGACAGGATTAAGAATGGGGTCATCTTTATACATAGCTAACCACTATATATACATGAAAATTAGAGACAGAAACATAAACACAGAAATCTTGAATATAATCAATGCAGATGTATAACTTATTAGAAGTTAACTTAAAGAAATAACAACTCTTAAATTATCATATGTCTTTGATCACAGTCTGCTGATTGTTACAACATGTATCTGATCAGGCTCAAATGATTCTCAGTTAATCTTTCCTACTTCAATCTTGTAGTTAAAACCAATCTCATGTGAGTCTGGTTTTGTGTTGCCTGTTTAGGAAACATTTTGCACCTATATTTTAATTCTTAATTTAAAATTTTATAGGAATTATAAAAAAAAGTGTCCCATACTTATTTAAAAAAAATAAGAATGGGACACATTGTGTTCCAGTGTATGATTCGCAGTGACAACACATTACACTTTTGCATAACCAATTGCCTGATGCAACTGTAAAATGACAGCTAAATCTAGTTTATGCAGTCTTTGGGCAGGAGCATCCAGCAGTATTACAGCTATAACCCAGAGAACTTACATTCCTGCATGTTGTCAAGGGACACATCTAGACAGGCAGACAGACAGGCTTCCTCACTGTATGTCAAAGAATAAATCAAAACCAGAGTCAACTGAGTCTGCTTTCTCCTCCTCCTGCTTACAAAAAATTACCTCAGTCATATCCATCACACACGTGTGTCAGCACCCACTGGATGACACTATTCTCACCTCCCCTGCAGGACTGATGAAAGTGAGAGACAAACATGTAGGGAGATTTTTCTTCTCTTGGTTCCTGTGTGTTTGTGTGTTGGAATTTACTTTACGTATGCTCGTTGTATGTATGTGATATATATTTTTTATGTGACAGTGTAAGACTAGATTAAATGCTGAATAATGTAAGTGCAGTTTACTTGAATGTTTCTCTGCATGTGTTTTAGAATCTACTTCTGTGTCTACTTTATTGTGAGGATATAAGAAGGTTTGTATTTCTGTGTTTGTTTATTAGGCATCATTCATGAAGCAGCTCTGCAGAGAACACCCACATTCTAATCTTCTGCACCAACATGGAATTAAATAAGTATTAAGTAAATATGCAACCCTGTCACCTAGAAATTACATTTCTATACAACTAATCCGGAACAACAAATAAGTTTAGAGGAAATGTAATACCACCAGGTTTATGATGTAATGAAGAAATACTGTGAATTAATGTATTTGGCAAGTCACAAAAACAACCAAAAACGACACTGACCATATTAGTAAGATGTTCACTGATGTATTTCATTTGTTTTCCAGCAAAAATTTAAAATTCGCAATATAATATTAGCTCGTAGTGACTGTAAAATTATTAAAATGTTTTAGGGTTATTTTTAGGCACTCACAGCACTTGGGTAAGGTTAGGGAAAGATCACTAGATGGTTTAATGAAGAAAAAGTCCACAGTGCACAAGACGAGAAGTGTTAATTAATGTTTAACCAAAACCACAATCTGTGGTTTTCCATACAACTGGACAGTTTTGAGGTTTGAATTAACTGTAATACGAGCTATTTCACACACCCAACAGTACACAGAAGAGCTTGTAACAAAATTAATTAATTTAATTTTAAAAAAATTAAAGAAAAAACTGGAGAGCAATGATGGAAGTAAATGAGGGTTAACATCAGTACGACTTTGGTGTGATAAGGGCTGTAGCCAGGAAATTTAGAAATACTGTGGTCATTAGTCCAAGTCCCTTCTACCCCAGAAAATTTTGATCATGAAAAAATAAATGTTGGTTATTTTTATTATTTGGATTTTGTAAATATCTAGTTCATACAGTTATGTGTTCCTTTATTTATTTTTATTGATTGGTCTAAAAGTAGTCAAATTTAAAGTTGCTCAAGTTGTATCTTTGTTTAGTAACAATTGATCAAATTACAATATGTAATGTGAAAGAGTTCACTTATATTGACAAACGTACAGAAAATCACCCAAACCTGTTACTCTCAGCTATTTTGAGCCTTTTAGCCTATGTTTGACCCGTGCTTTGGCGGCATTCTCCGCTCTCATCAGCCTCGTTTCCAGCAACAGCTAGTTGTTTTTTCAAGTAAATGCATTCTCTGGTGCACAGTTAACAGTAATTAATAGTAACAGTAAAACAGCTGAATAAATTATAAAGTGTTGGGCAGCCCAGTGGTGCAGTGGTTAGCACTATCGGCTCACAGCAAGAAGGTTCTGGGTTCAGAGTTCTGTGTGGAGTTTGCATGTTCCCTCTGTGCCCACGTGGGTTCTCTCCGGGTACTCCGGCTTCCTCACATAGTCCAAAGACATGCAGGTTAGGTTAACTGGTTAATTGCCTGTGAATGTGTGCATGACTGGTTGTTTGCCTCTATATGTCAGCCCTGTGATAGACTGGAGACCTGTCCACAGTGTACCCTGCCTCTTGCCCAATGTCAAGGGTAAGCAGTATAGCTAAAGGATAACCAATATAGGTAATGTGTGTATCAATTATATAGAGTTTGCACTGCATCAGAAAGACACATCAGTATGTGAACATATACATCAGTATGTGAACATGATTATTGTGATCATGTTAGCTGGCTGACGCTAGCATTTAACTAAAAGCACACCGGTACCTAAGTACACACAGCTGTTGGCATGGCTGTTGGATTGACCCTAGCTGCCAAATACATACAAAAATTCTAAATTAGTTATACTGGTATCCGCATCGAAATATTACAACCATCAACAGTTAATAAAGATTTAATTACATCTGAAAGAAACAACTTTTGCGTTGTTTATGTGGAATCACTAGTTGTACTAAACTTCAAAAAACTGTATTATCATTATTATCGGTAGTAGTGGCTATCATATCACAATCACTTACTAAAGCCTCATTTCCCCACAGAAATCAACACAGTTTCATCTTACAATATGAAAGCATATGAAAACAGTACAATGTAAATATTCATTTTGAGGCAGCAATCCATCTGTTTTTATAGCTATTCACTTTCAATAGTGAATATCTCGTTCAGGACCAGATCTCTCCATGCGCAGGCCTGCTCTGCCCTGCTAAAATCTTATTCACAGCTTAAATCAGTCTAATTCCCTGGAAAGTAGACTCTCAGGAGAAAATGGACTACAGCCACATAAGCAATTCAGCAGAACTTTTTTGCCAGATTAAGGGGGCTAGATGTAAAAGACAAAAATGCCTCGGAGAGACCAGAGGCACTTGGAATTCTGACTTCACCCAAATATGGGCAAAAATAAAAAGAACATAGGCCTATTTTCCCTTTATTCCTTTCTTCAATTTCTTATTCAGTCAGCTTTTGAAAATTATTCTGATTCTAATCATGCGTTTTTGCGTGACTTGTTGAATGAGGCAGTCTGGATAGAGATTTGGGGACAGTATAGTATTGAGACAAGGCAGGTTTACTGTGAGCTCTATGGAACACAAAAGGCCCAGGTGGCCAGGTTACCTCCCTCTCCTCCTATCTTCCTGTAATAGAAGTTACTGAATGACTGAGAGTGTGCGTTAGATTCTGTGTTTGTGTGTGTAAAGTGTCAAATTGCATTGAAACTTGTCTCTTGGCAGCCAGGTTTTCTTAGGGACCAGAGGGGGTTACCATGGTTACGACAAAGGTACCCTTGTCTACGCCAGAGGACAGAAAGAGTTGGAGGGGGGAGAGAGGAGCATTTTGCATTCATTGGACTGTGTAATTCGATATGTGTAAAAATGGCCGTGATGCTAACGGACTGGTGCCTTGACCCACGGTCAAGAGGGAACGGAGGAGAGAAAAGAAAGAGAAAAGAGGAGAACTGACTCAGAGGAGGGTTTAAATTTGATACATGATGCTGGTATTACATGTAGGCTTGTGGAAGAAACTTGTGGAGGTGCTGCCCTACAAAAATCTGGTCTCTTAAATGTTTACAGTGTCTGTCCTCTGCCCTGCTGCCATTACAGATATGTCTGAACTAACCATGGCCACTCGACCATTTAACCTGCAATGGTCTAGGACTTATGTGAAATGCTGTTAGTTAAAATTAGCTAAAAACAGAAACATTGAATAAACATATTAGATTTTTTTTTTCTTGAAAAATTACCACCCCGATCTAGACACGGCATGCTCACAAGTAAGGCTTCCAGGGCTGGATTTTTTGTGACTGCATTGCAAATATGAAGGTGACTTCACTTCAGCACTCTGTGACAACATGTCTTTTCCTCAAAGCTATGTATCAACCCAGTGCCCTTTTCAGAAACAGAACTGTCAGAATAGTTCGACATGAAAACTGTTTAACATTTTGACTTTGTCCAAATTTTTAAATTACACCAATGCCTACCAGCTCACAGATTAACAGGTTGTTTCAAATTTGTTTAATCGGCACTTCTGTGCTGTCTCTCCAGCTATGGCAAGGGCTGCCTGATCACAGACACAATAGCAGTACAGTTGCTGCATCTGGTTGTTGTTTGTCATGAAGTAGTTCGACCGTCCCCTAACTAATGAGCTTTACAGTGTTGTTATGTGTATTTTTGAACTTTGGACAGAGCCAGGTTAGATGTTTCCCACTGTTTCCAGTCTTTAAGCTAGGCTAACCAAATCCTGACTCCATTTCCACACGTAACACACACAGAAACTGCAACTACTCATGGAAGCAAGTAAACATCTTTCGCAAAACTATTTCTTTAATGAATGGTTATTGTGAGTGTGAGGGACACAAACCTGCTTCTAACAGTAAATCCACCAATAGTGGATTAATAGAGACAAGACACTTTCACATGCTGTGTGTAAAGTGTTGTGCTGGATATTTTACTGTAAGCATCTGAAATGAATGAAAGTTGAAAAAAATTTAGGCATATTGATTGTCTGTTGGTTATTGTGGTTTTCCAGTGAGTTTTTAAAAAATCTTTTGCAAATTTTTTTTCCCCTTTTTCCCCCTTTTTCCCCTCTCCTTCTATCTTTCTTTCTCTTGTCATTTTTGTACAACAGGAATACAGTATGTGTATTCACAGCACAGCTTTTAAGAGAGAGCTCAGATCAACAGAGAAATTAGATCTTTATTGGACTGGGTCAAAAAACTAACGAGTCTGTTGGGAGAAAACAAGATGAAATTGTGTACCCTCCTACTTTACTTCCATCTTGATACACTACAGGCATGATAAACAAGACATAGAGATTTTTTTCTTCTTTTCTTAATTTTGTCTCCTTAGTGTCATGGTGCTCTGATTATTTTATTTTCTCTCAATGTTAAGATAAAGAGAGACACATCTCACCTCTGTCTTCATGTAAGAGTACGCTACATCAAACTCAGTGGTCTTAGTTAGCATCCTCTGGTCATCCAATTATGTGTCCTGCAGACGACACTTTTACCTCATATTTTCCCAAAAAAATAAATAGATCTTTGTAACAAGTCATTTAATTTAGCAACAGGTTTAAAAACATTTTTTTCATTAGAATGTGAAAAAAAACTGCCACTAACGCTGAGGGAAATTCACTTTTTACCAAACTTCCTTGTTGCTTTATTTCTAGATATTGACACTGTAGTGGAAAAAATGTTATTAGAGAATTTTACATACTGGCTTATTGCCTAGAACCATTATTGCCTTGTTTGTATTTTTGACATCACTGACATTCCCTCATATCAGTGACAATTTGAGTGATTACCTTATTTCCTGAGATCTCTATTTCTTTGTGCCTTATTTCCTTATTTCAAGATGAAAATGTAAGAATTTTACTTATTGGCCTACCGCCTCACGTATTTCTATGATTACAGGAATTTTCACTAATTACATTATTGCTTATAATCCATTTTGCCTTAATGCCTAACTGCCTTAATTGTTGGTTGATATTGAAACTTTGGTGAAAAAAAAAAAATCCCACTGGTAGAAGGACATTTCAGTTATTGCCTCTTTGCCTTAATGTCTGCTTTATTTCCTACATACTCACGCATTGGTAAAATATATACACTATTTATAGGGGAATAACAAAAATTGCCTTATTGCCGATCCTTATTTTCTTTGTTTATTTGTACATTTTACAGTACATTCACAAAGTATTCAGACCCCTTCAATTTTTCTCATTTTGTTATGTTGCAGCCCTATGCTAAAATTGTTTAAATTCATTTTTCCCTCATCAAGCTACACTCAATACCCCATAAAGTGAAAACAGAATTTTTGAATTTTTTGCAAATTTATTAAAAAGGAAAAACTGAAATATCACATTAACATAAACATTTAGACCCTTTACTCAGTACTTAGTTGCAGCACCTTTGGCAGCGATCACAGCATCAAGTCTTCTTGGGTATGACGCGACGAGCTTTGCACACCAGGATTTGGTGATTTTTTTTCCATTCTTCTCTGGAGATCCTCTCAAGTTCTGTGTAGTTGGATGGGGACCATCGGTGACAGCCATTTTCAGGTTTCTCCAGAGATGTTCAAGTCAGCGCTCTGGCTGGGCTGCTCAAGGACATTCGGAGAGTTGTCACGAAGCTACTCCTGCGTGTGCTTATGGCCATTGTTGTGTTGGAGGGTGAACCTTCTGCCCAGTCTGAGGTCCTGAGTGTTCTGGACCAGGTTGTCATTAAGAATATCTCGGTAGTGCTCCATTCAGCTTTCCCTCAACCCTGCCCAGTCTCCCTGTCCCTGCCGCTGAAAAACACCCCCACAGCAGGATGCTGCCACCACAGTGCTTCACTGGCAGGTGAAAAGTGGTACTTCCTTCAGACATGACGCTTAGAATTGAGGCCAGTCAGTTTAGTCTTGGTTTCATCAGACCAGAGAATTTTGTTTTACACTGTCCGAGACTCCTTTAGGTTCTTTTTTGCAAACTCCCAGCAGGCTTTCGTGTGTCTTTCATTGAGGGGAGGCCTCCATCCAGCCACTGCCATAAAGCACAGATCGGTGGAGTGTTGCAGTGATGATTGTCCTTCTGGAAGTTTCTCCCATCTCCACACAGGATCTTTGGAGCTAAGCCAGAGTGACCATTGGGTTCTTGTTCACCTCTCTTACCAAGGCCCTTCTCCCCCAATCACTCAGTTTGGCCCGGGCGGCCAACTCTAGGAAGAGTCCTGGTTTTTCCAAACTTCTTCCATTTAATAAATATGGAGGCCACTGTGCTCTTGGGAACATTTAATGTTGCAGATTTTTTTTGTAGCCTTCCCCAGAACTGTGGCTTGACAATTTCCTGTCTCTGAGCTGTACAGGCAGTTCATTTTACCTCATGGCTTGGTTTTTGCTCTGATATGCATTGTCAGCTGTGGGACCTTATATAAACGTGTGTGCCTTTCCAAATCATGTCCAATCAATTGAAGTTACCACAGGTGGACTCCAATCAAGGTGCAGAAACACCTCAAAGATGATCAAGAGACATCGGAGGCACTTGAGCTAAATTTCACGTGTCAAGCAAAGCAAAGGGTCTGAATACCTATGTCAATGTGATAATTCAGTTTTTCCTTTTTCATAAATTTACAAAAAATTCTAAAATTCTGTTATCACTGTGTCTTTATTGGGGTATGGAAAGATGAATTTAAATGATTTTAGCATAAGGTTGGAACATAACAAAATGTCAAAAGAGTCAAGGGGTCTGAATACTTTCTGAATGCACTGTAGTTGAAACCTTTGTGAAAAAAAATCTGCCACTGGTGTGAGGAAATTTTATTTAATTGCCTTATTGCCTAAGACTTATTGTAAACCTTTATTGCTTTAATGCCTTATTGCCTTAATTTTTCGTAGATATTTACATCTTGGTGAAAAAAAAATTCCACTGGTAGGAGGGAATTTTACTTATTGCCTTGTAGCCTAAATCCTTATTGCCTCATTTCTAGATAATGACACGTTTTAGTAGAAGTCATATACTTGGAAACAGATGCAGGTACAATTTTGAAGTAAATAGAATATAGTTAATTCAGATCACTCCCCTTGCAGAAAGAAAATAACAGAACATTCTTTAAACAAGCAGACTTTGATTTAAAACAGGAGGAATGATCTCACCACTTTGGCAAAATTGTTGAGAGCTTTTTCACAGAAGTGCAATAAAAAGAAAAGAAAAGAGACCAAATAGCTGTTTGAGATGGACATTTAAAAAAAAAAAAACAACATTATTTGCAGTGCATGATTTAAATAGGGAGAGGCGTTTCAATGTGCTGTACTTCTCCTCAAGTCAGATTTCTTTCCTGGGCTCCCTGGCAGGCAATTTATGACCCTTTTATCCCTGGGATGAAGCAGTGAAGCAGACATAACTGCAACATGTCACAAGTTTTGAAAACACCCCTATTTTTATGGAACTCGACAAAGCCATAAAGTTTCACAAGAAAGCTTCTATTCTCTTATGGCAAGCATCAATCCCTGACAGAGAGCACTTGTATTTTGATAAGAATAGATCCAGTTAAATTCCTTGAGGAGCAATAACTTCACACAAACATATGAACACGCACACACGCACAAACGCACACACGCACACACACACAAACACACAAACACACACACACACACACACACACAGAAACACACACATACACACACAATGAAGATACTGAAACAGAGGTGAAGTAAGGTCAGGAAGTTTGCAAGCAGATTACTCAGCTTTTGATGGCTCACAGCCCTGGAGGAAATCCACACTCTTTAACTGTTGTCATCATGAAAAGGTCCAGAGGCAGTGACTAGATTACTTTATGTGATAAATCATGAAGGTAATCCTTATGTTTGAGAGATACAATAAAAAATGACGTGGCTTATTAAGAAGTTAAAGAGTTCGGAACCTATAACACATTTTTACCAACAAGTCCATGACTGAGGCACAAAGGAAAACCAGTTGACATTTATAGGAATCCATCTGTAATGAATTATTAAAGACAAAATATAGTTGACTACACATATTTTTAAAATTTAAATATGGCTCTCGACTGATGTGTTTATTTATGCATTAATAAATGATAATAATAATAATAACAACAACAATAATAACGATAACATTATTATTATCCAGGCTACATGCAGAAAGTAAAGCTTGTTTATTTTTACTGACCGCCTGTTGCCGTGATTGTGTGTGTATTTGACTGTTCTGTTAGTACTCTGGCAGCTTTTATGCTGTTGCTCTCTTTGAATTGATGCATGGTCACTCCAGAATGTGACTGACAGCTTAGTCCAACCCTCAGTCAATATCAGTTTAAATATCCTAAATATATCATGTATTCTTCATCCCAAAATCTTTTGCAAAAGTCAGGGAGGTTGCAGAAAAGCACACACACCTGTAGCCTAACTTTTGTTTCTACTGTCTACTGCTGTCTATGGTGAGGGTCTGGGGGATTGTATAAGGAATCCGTTCACGTTATCCAGAGCTTACATCTTCTGTATTTTCACAGCATTAACCGTAATTGTTTATTTTGTCGGACAACATCACAATCATGCCATGGAGATTTGATTTATGGGTGAATCAGCAGTGTGGAAATTTAGATCTTCACAAAAACAACCTGAGGACGTTTCTTTGTACTCTTTGTTTCATCTTGTTTTTTGTATATTAAACCGGTATTGTGGATGTAGAGGCACTAGTATACAACCCATTAAACTGTAAGAATACATGCCATTGTTTCACTAATGGCCCATCAGTGCAACGCTCAGAGATAGCAGGGACAGCCAGCTCCCACAAAGCAAGCACCCACACTTAACTCATCAGCTGCAGACAACACATTTTACACATTTTACGCTTTTTATATATGACAAAGTAAAACAGATGACTGAAGAAGGAATACCATTCTTTATAAAACATTCCAACTCACTGCAACAGCCTACACTAGAGATAAGGTTAAAAAAAAAATTCTTCATAAAAATGGAAGCACAGATGATGCAGACTCTGGCCCCAAACGGAATTTATTATCAGAAACACTCCGACAATAGTTAATCAAAAGCTTCCTGTTGCACCGCTGCAAATCATTATTTTATAATCCTGATGTCATCAGATAAAATAATGCATAACTACAGCTCAATGACAACAGTTGTGTGATCATCTATATCAACAATTAAAATGAGTGATCACAGATAAAGTTTAAGACAAAAATTGTCTTTACTTTACTGCCACACAGCCTTCAACTGTGACTGGACAGGCTACAGAAAGACCACCTGGTTACACCTCTGTTCTGTCCCCTTCGGCTCTCTGTGATCACCTATACTGTGTTTTAATACAGCTGAATTCATAATATCCATCCATCCATCCATCCATCCATCCATCCATCCATTTTCTGCTGCTTATCTGGGGCGGTGGCAGCAGGCTAAGCAAGCTAGTGTCCCTCTCCCCATCAAGATTTTACAGCTCCTCTTGGGGGATCCCAAGGGGTTCCCAGGCCAGATGAGATACAGTATATAAGCTCTCCAGTATGCTGCGGGTAGCAGACACCGGGGTAGACCATTATTATTATTATTATTATTATTATTATTATTATTATTATTATTATTATTATTATTATATTAATAATATTTGAGTCATCTCTCTTTTCTTTCTTTGCTGTAGGACTATTATATATCATACAGCACTGTATATGCAAATGGCAAAGTCATTTATGGTTGGTTCGGTATATGGAATAAGCTTTATAACAACTCAACAACAACATCAAATTTAGTGATCTTATTTGATGTTGTAAGGACACTACAACATCAAATTTAGTGATCTAGTGCTTCTATCCAGCAGTGTAATGTGTCTGTAATGAATGTGCTTTCTGACTAACAAAACGACTAGTGACACTCTATATGAGGTGTGTTAGGAAGTGAGGGCATTGTCTTAAAAAAAATATGAAAAAAAATCTGAGGAATGTGTATATACAGGACGATATTCCCTCTAATTGTATGTGTTTCAACCACAGCCCTCCCTTCCTCCATCTATTCACACTGAAAAGCTGGTTAATGTTTTAATCTGACCATTGTGCATACAGATCTGAATCCATCTATGTTACCATCTGAAGCAGCAGATTCAAATGAGATATATTTTGCTAGTTTGATATTACCTTTCACATTGTCACATCATCATCATCATTTTGATTGCTAAGTATATCTCATAAGCCAGTCGTAATTAGATTGCACTGAAATTCTGAAATAAAATGGAAAAAAAAAGGATCTCCAGGCTTGTTTTCGAGACATTTATTTTGTATGGTGAATGGTTGTAAACAACTGTTTTCATTTTGCATATCAGATGGATCAGTGGAAATCACACCAGCTGACAGTGGCCAGTGAGGTTTAAACGACTCTTCATATCTATCAGAACTGCTAATCACAAATACTTCTTTCATGTTGCTCTCCACAGGTCAGTACTCTTAATTTAGGTAGATACTGAGCAGCTAAAATCATTCACTGTTTACTATTTACAGTCCACTATATGATGTGTTTTCCATTTTTTAGTGCGCAAATGTCTAGTGGATTGAAATGATCCCACAATGCAATGTATAACTAGTGTACAATCAATGGTCACTAACCAGTGCCAAGTACTATTGTGTACTGTGCAGACAGAAAAAAATTAGATTTAGACAACTGCTGGATGTAAGTAATGACCTAAGTAGTGTAGGAATGCTTAATTTTTGTTGCCATCTGACACAAGTATATTGCTCTACACAGAATTCACTATATACTCAGTAGTTAATAGTACTGAATAACTGAATGATTTCGAACACACACTACAAACTATTTTTCAGCTCGAGCTGACAGGAAAAAAGTCAGAAAAGTGGAATGAATGAATGTCACACTCTTATCCTGGACATCTTTTTAGAGAAAACTAGATGGCTTTGTTTATTTCAATTGGATGAATCTTAAAACAATACAAAAACAACACTGTAAATATGTTTCTTTTCATGGTGTTGATTAAATTCAATTTAAACTGCAAAAAACACATTTTGAACATTTGAATAACTGTATATTTACATTTATAGTTGCACTTAAGGTACTTGCACACCCCTTTGCCATCAGATGTAAAAAGCCAACAAGTCCTCCAAATTAAACGGAAATATACACAGTTGGTGCATGCACTCCAGAGAGACACATACTGTAGAAGTGTTTTATGATCTGACACCTATCTACAGGAAGATGTAATTTGTCTGTGCCTCCCAAAACTGTTACAAATCACTGCTGGAAAATAATCTGTTTAACGATACAAAAACACTATGGTTAAGGTTTGGTTAGCCTTAGGCACAAAAATCACTCAGTGAGGTTTGGGTTAAAACAAGTCCTTTTTCAAGGTTAGGGGAGCTTTGTTGTAATTGATACAATAATAACCATGTGGTTAAGTTAGAGAATGACTGCGGGCACAGTTTGAAAAAACAAATGTTGAATGTCAGTTGGAAACAACAGAAAATGAACAGCACTATCCACTGAATCTAAACATACACTCAGTTGGCAGTTTATTAGGAACACTGAGCTAAAACTAATGCAGTCTAATCCAAGAGTCCTGCAATAAATCCTCCTTCATGAAGGGCACAATGTTCAGTTTTTATTGTATTGTGTTGTACTGACAGGTGTTTCTATTATTTAGTCCCTATTTATATAAATAAGGGAAGGCTAAATAATATAAACACCTTCTGTATAATGCAGTACAGGTCAACAACACCACAAAATAAATCCTCCACAATAACCATAAAGTTGAATCAAGCTGCATTAAACGTATGATCGTACGATCGTAATGTCTAAGTTGTCCTGAAATGAAGAATGATCTAGTCTCAAGAACCTCTAGAACCTCTGAAGTTTCACTGCTTATATAATGTCTTTTTGATATACAGTAGATACATACGTTTTTGCTAGAGTCAAGAAATGTTCTTAAATAATTTAGCTTATTCCAGATGGAATATATTGTAATTGTATTTTGTAAGGGGTACTTTAGAACAGAGCAGATATTTGCTTACAAGTATTCTTAAACCAAGGTCATCTTCTTTAGGTCTCAGGATGCAGTATGGCTGAAGTTGAGTGCCTTAACTCATATGTGCACACAGATCTCTCAGATTATGTGGTTTACAGTTTTTCACCATGCTCCTTGTATTGATTCCACTGCTTTTCCTTATCCACTATCTTAATGCTACAATAACACACTGTGTGATTGATGGGTGCAGAAAAACGATCTGACATAATGTGTGCTCATTTCTGCAAATAGTATAGTCCTTTCATATGCAGGGCCTTGCAGTTGACTGAGAAAACCTAAACAATTAAGGCCCTTCAACCTATCATGCCTAACATGAAATGTAAGGTAATGTTAAGCAAGTGTGTGTGTGTGTGTGTGTGTGTGTGTGTGTGTGTGTGTGTGTGTGTGTGTGTGTGTGTGTGTGTGTGTGTGAGAAAGAGAGAGAGAGCGAGAGAATGAGAAAGAGATAGAAAGGGAGAGGGGGGGGTGGAGAGAGAGAATTTAGTATTCTTAGATGCATGTGTGTCATGATCACAAGACCATGACATTTACTTGGCTGCGCATTTCCCTCAGCCATACCAAACTGTGTATTCCAGATGTTTCATACAATAGTTGGTATAGAACCCCCAGGCTGTAGACATTAGTGTGTGTATGTGACTGCGTGTTTTCCATAACTGGCAGGTAAAGCAGCCACTCTGGGTGATGCCGTGTTTCTCTTTCAACAGCTCTATACGCTGATGCATACGTGATTCCAAGATAACCACAGGGGGAAAGTGTTAAAACCAGATGTAATAGCTGATCCCCCTGCTGCATGTTGGGCCATGAGGCAACTTTTAATGTCGGCTTTTTGTCAGTAAAGTGTGTGTAGTAATTAAACAATGGATCCAGATAAATAAATATAAATGAGAATTTGGAAGCTGACAGTTCGCATTTGTTCACAGCCACATATGATACAGTATAAAGCACAAATGATACATGAGGCAGTTCCAAAGTACTTTACAAAAATTTAAACTTTAAAAGAGGTTGGAAAAACATGAACATTTTCAACATTTGGGGCCAATACTGGTATAACAAGACTAGGTCAAAACCTGGTATATGACTGGACGGTATATGGTCAATGTGCGAAACTGAGGACGTAGTTGAAAACTTTTGCTGTTAACAACCACTTTCAATGGAAAGTAGCTAAAGTCTGGTCCCAAAGTCGCTAATTTTTGCTTGCATTAGCATATTCATGGTGTGATCACATCTAATTTGCATTCTGCCTAGTGTCAGTCATTTTCAGCCCTTTATCTGTTTACTTCTCTCCTACACTCTGTACTCACATATACAGTCATTTCATACAGCCGAATTCCCAATAAAGCTGTTCTCATTTGCTTGATTTTCTGCTTCTATTGTCAGACAATGGTGTAAAGTATGAAATAATGACTGAAACACGGCCCATTAAGACTACATGTTAACTAGCAGTCAATTCCAAGCCATTTCCAAGCTGCTGCTCTGCACTGCTAAAATCCTGATTTCGTAACAGCAAATTTATCTGACAAAATCTCCATAACCATACACATAGGTTAAAGACAATGGCTGTGCTGTGATTTTGGTTATATTTTACTTTACTTTATATTTACTTTATCATTTTACATGCTGTAAAATGATAAATCACGGAGAACATTAGAAGCTCATTCAATTCATCTATGTCAGCCGAATTAGATCAAGAGAGATGTGTGCCTGGGGAGGGAAGCCCAGCATCGCGCTTGTAGGGCAATACTTGCAACTCTCTGCTATGGAAGGTCGCTAAGGTTTGTTAAAAAATTCACTGGACTTTTCGTTAGGTGCTTTTTCAAAAAAAAAAAAAGTTGCTAAAGGTGTCTGAAAAGTCAGTAAATCCAAGTTGGTAACAATACCTGTAAACAACCCCCAGGTGACATATTAGAAACTTTGTGCCAATTCATTTTAAAAAGAGTAACGGCCAGTGGGGAAACTCCAAAACTCAGCCGGCCAACCAATGATATAACTTAAGCACTCGGTCAGTCAGTCAGTCAGTCAGTGACGAACCTCACTCAGCCACTCAGCCCCGTACTTTTGTGTTTCTAAGGCTGGCCTCTCTGACTTTAAAGGCGGTCAGAGTGGGGGCACACCCTAGATCCCCTGGTAATTTGTTCTGCAAGTGCTGGACATAATAACTGAATAAAGCTTCTCCAATCTTTGTTCTCACTCTTGGTGCAGCTAGCAAATGTTTTGCAGAGGATCTAAGAGGGCTGGATGTTTCATATAAGCAGGTCAGTAATATTGTAAGATTTGGAGCTAAGACATTTAGAGATTTACATACAAGCAGTAAGAATTTGTATTATATTGTGTGAAAACTAGAAGCCGGTGCAAGGTCTGGAGAACTGGTGAGAAATATTCTACTGATTATTTTCCCAATCTGGTCCTTGTGTGATTTCATATGGACTCTGTGCTTCCTGTTATATTTAGTTTTGTCTTACCTGTTGTGTATTTGGTTGTTTTACTTCCTGTCTTTGTTTTTTTTCCCATCTGTGTGATTGCCTGCCCCACCCCATTTAGTTTCAACTGTTTTCCCTGTTACTCTTGCCTCCCTTGTGTATTGAAGTCTCTGTTTTCCTCTCACTCTTTGTCAGTTTGTCTGTTTTGTTTCCTTTGCATGTTTCTTGTGTTCCTGGTGTTTCTGTGTTCCTGTTTCCTTTTTTCCCTGTTACTGGATTACATGTTTTTGGGTTTCTGTTTCTGCTGGCAAACTCATCTACCCATCTGTGTGTAAGCCAGTTTTGTTCATTTGTCTTTTTACTAATCACTACAAGCTCCTAATCTATAACTTTCCATAAACGAGCCATCACCCATCCTGTATCCTCACCTTGCATATGACAGACTTTCAAATTAAATTTTATTATATGAGATATGAACTATAATATGAGGCACGAAGATAAAAATCAAGGCATAGTATTCTGTATTTAGTGATTTATTTGCATAGTTGAAGCTGGTACTGTCTGCAGCAGGTTAAGTTATCCCTGCAGAAGTCTGTCTGTCTATCTGTTATCAGCATTCTACACGTTACCCACACTTTTGGAACCATGTATTTGTAGCATATTTAATGGAGTAGATCAATATTTTAGAAAATATACTCATTCACTTTCTTTCCAAGAATGAAAAGATTAGGAGCTCTGTGCGGCTGTACTTTGGTTTTGAACTAAATGCTGATGTCAGCATGCTTGAAAAAATTGCAGAATGATGGCAGCTCAGTGAAATTGCGAGGGCATGGGGAATCGATGAGATATCTGGAAGGCTGCTAAGAGACTGTACCTACCAGCTAGCGCAGATGTTTTTCAACATCTGTCTCACTCCACTATCCCCACCTACATGAAATCAGCCCCAATCATTCCTGTGCCAAAGAGGAGAACCACCAGCTGTTTTAATGACTACGGACCAGTGACACTCACATCCATTTGTAGCAGCAGCCAGTCTCCCATTCTACTACATTCCAAAGGTGCTCTATTGGATTCAGATATGGTGACTGGGGAAGCCACTGAAGATCACTGAACTCATTGTCATGTTCATGAAACCAAGTCAATTCAAGTCAAGTCACTTTTATTTATATAGTGACAATTCATGACAGACGTTATGACCAAACCAGTTTAAGACAACTTTTGCTTTGTGACAGGGTGCTTTATCATGCTGGAAGTAGCCCTTAGATGATGGGAAATTGTGGCCATAAAGGGATGCTAATGATCAGCAACAACACTGAGACAGGCTGTGGAATTCAAACCATGACTGATTGGTATTAAGGGGTCTAAAGAGTGTGAGTGATGCCAAATTCATAATCAACCATCTGCTCAGTTCAGTAGAAATGCAGATTCATCAGACCAGGCCACATTTTTCCAGTCTTCAACTGTCCAGTTTTGCTAAGCCAGTGCCTCATGCAGCCTCAGATTTCTGTTCTTAGTTCTTAGTTCCATGTTCCATTTATTCTTTTGTTTGGTCAGTTGATCATTTGTAGTATGTTGAGGGTTTTGAATCATGTACAGTTATGAAATCTGTGCTTGTATGGTTCCATTTCTGTCATTAATAGTGCAATTAGTTTCATATATCATCATGTTTAATGTTTTAATAGGTCATAGTGCAAGATGGACATTAAACAATTTAAAAGTTTTATAGAGGAATTACTCTCTTCTCCGGTTGAAACAAAGGAAGAACACTGGCACCGCCTCTAAGTAGCACGCCTGCCCCTCCTCTTTCTCCTCTTAACAAAGGAGACGATGTTGAAACAATGTGTTTATGACAATGTCATAAACACTTCCCAGGACGTCATCAGCCACTACCTACCCTCACTGGATGAAATCCTCAGATCACACTGGCTCTACAGAGCCAGCAGTATTCTGAGAGACACAACTCTCCCTTGCAACCATCTCTTCACCTTATTGCCTTCTGGGAGATGCAACAGGGTGATAAAAACCCACACATAAAAAGTCAATAACAGCCTTTACCTCAGAGCCGTCACTGAGCTGAACTCTGCAAAGCACTGCACCCATCATCCTATCATCTCCCACAACAGCATCAACCTCCAAATCTCCCTCTCTCCCACCATCACTGACTGTCATTTTCAATAAACGCTGAAAAATGTCTGTCCATGTTTAAAATTCACCATTCACAAATTGTGAATTCACAAAATGTATTATTACAAATTACAATGAAATACCACAAACTACTGATACATTTTATGCTTCGTATATACTGTTTTTACACCTTTTCAGGGATAGTTATTACTCAATTTTATCTATTTATTTATTATATTTACATATGCTTCTTTTTTCTTTTAAATTTTCAGGGCTGCAAAGCAAATTTTGTTGTTTTAGAAATATTCAATGGCAATTAAAGGAATTGATTTATTATTCTAATCATGCTGATACTGATGTTTAGCAGGTATGTTTACCATGTTCACCATCTTTTTTTAGCATGTTAGTATACTAACATTTACTAATCAGTAATGTGCAAGTACTGGACAAATCAAAATTTTGATCTGTTGGTGGTGCTAGAGAAAAAATCAGAGAAGGATTCATCCACCGGGGACAATGAATGTCTGTACAACATTTTACAACACTCCATGTGATAGTTGTTGAGGTATTTCATTCTGAACCAAAGTGGAACAACTGATCTACAGACCATAATTGCCATCCTTAGAGCCACATCACTAGCAAAAATTACACTTATTAACACCTCTAAAGCTCACTAATTAACATACTGTCTCTCATTTGTTTAATATAGTTTAAGGAGAAATTACATGCCGGAACAATTTCTTGACAAACATCAGCTGAGTGCATTGAATGTGGGCCTCAAACCTCTGATTCAATCCATTGGAGCGTTTCCTTTTTATGTAGTGACTATGCTATGGTAAAGGTTTGGTTATAATAATTGTGTTAAAATAAGTAATTCATTAAAGTGAGATAACATTCGTTGTCAAGGTGAAATAATAAACACTCAGTTGAGGTTATATGAACAATCATGATCTTTGTAAAAAGAAACATTGTTGGCTGTTGGTTTGAAACAGGAAACAACCAGGGGTCCCCCCTTGTTAAAGTCCAATGTTTTATCAACCCATCCGTCCACCAAGACCTCCTCCATGCACAGACTTTGTGGCTCTATAAAAATAACACCTTACTCCATCCTTTGCTTTCATAATAGTTACCACAGCTGCGAGAGGGCTTTGTCCTCTAGTAAACATGTCAATTTGGGGCATTTGCTGAAAAAACTGATGTTGTCTCAGCGTCTATGGGTTGTAATAAGCTGTTTATCCAAACACCCTATGTGGTCGTTTTTTATGGGAGAACAGTCTCTGAACCAGGACAACCACTACTTGGAGCAAGGAATTCATAAAAAGATGTGCAAAGTAAGCAGGTATCACTTATATCTTATATCTTACTTTATATCTTCTGCTCTTTTAATTTTCATGTTGTAGCTATAGGCCGTGAACTTCAGCTGCCCCTGAAATCTTTTGTGTTTCTGTCTTTTCAGGCAACAAAAGGTAATTACAGATCTGAAATGAATCACTGACATGTACTCATTTTAAATTTAAATTGCAAATTATGAAGCTTAACCTAAACAGATTAGGAATTTGAAATGATGCACAATTGACAAGCAGATCAGATTTTGGATTTAACTCCTTATAAATTGCTATCAAACCTCATCCCTTGGCAAGAAATCTGCTAAGTACATTCATGATCCCGAACAAATGAATTATTTTAATAATAAAGATCCCCTGAGCTTTCTTCTGATGTCACCCACAAAAGAAACTTGACAGTTTGAGTTAACAACTGCTAAGGTTCTCAGAATATCACATATTTTAGTGTGTTGGTCATTTTTTCCTATACTGGAGTGAAATGATCATTGCAGTCTCCAGAGGCTGCTTGCAACATTTGAGACTTTTAGTTGTGTTAACAAAATACCAATATGGACTCAATATATCAGTCTAAATCTAGCCAACATAGCATGTCTGTGACTGTGATCTTAGAACACAGTTATTTTGAAGATCTTCTGACCCACTGGATGTAGGCTGTGGGTATAAGCCTTCCATTGGCCACATGTCTCACACGGCATTCTCCTCCCTCCCCTTCTGGCCTATTACCATTTTCAAAATCCCCTTCACTACAGGAAACAACCTCTGAGATAGCAATCTTACACGCTGAAAAGGTGTTGATGAAGATTTCACTGGTGCAATCACACAGCCATCATATGTCTTTTACTGTTTTTTGTGCCGTTTTCCTTGCTGCGAATTAGCCATAATACTGACAGTGATCGCCTCTCCACGTGCAAATGTTCCACCTAACACTATTTTGAAGCAGCACCGTCACTGAATCCCGGGCTTAGTCCCACCCAAGACAATTATGATCGGTTTAAAGAAATACAAACAAGCCAGAGCGTTTTTTTTCCCCCTACAATAGAATGGTAACAGGTGCAGCCAGATTATTCTCCAGCGCTGTCAGAGCGCTGTGGAGATAGATCTGGTTATGCGAGACTACTTTGAAGAAAATGCCATTATGGATGAGGGAGAATGAGAAAACTAGGCGACGTTTGCACTGATGATCAATAACCCTGCTGCCAATATGAGAATGAACAGCATTAATTAAACGTTCAGAATGTGGAGCTGAAAATGGGCCGAGGCCTAATGAGATGCGATCTGACAGTATCAAAAGGCTGGTTTTCAATGGGCCTTCGGTGAATGTCACCCTCCGTCAAAATGGTTGCCATAGATATGTCTTTACCCAGGAGAAACCACATGAGATCAGATACTTAAGTGAGATTACACATCACCACTCACTCTGCTCATGACCAGTTGCTATGACAGCACAACAAAAGTCTCCAGTACTTCAACTGAGTCCTGAATGTGCACACCTTTATTGTGTCTGTGTGTGCGTGTGTGTGTGTGTGTCTGTGTGTGTGTGTGTGTGTGTATGTGTGTATGTGTGTAGATATGTGTGTATGTGTGTGTGCATGTGCGCACAAGTGAATATTTAGAATTATTTATTTGAACAGTATTTTACCCACCCTGATGGTAAACCTTTTAAGAATCTGAAGGGCATGAGTGGAAATAAAAAAATTAATCCAATATAGGCCTACAACTCAGAATGCTCACATTCATCTTTACATTAAGATCATGCTATTATCTTTGATTTAGACCTTTGTCTCTACTGTAACTTAAACTCCATCTAAACCTTCCCCACTTATATCTGACTAATTAAGCTTCACAGCAGAACGCCCTGTCTTACTATACTTTCATCCTTATCTAGACCTAACCTTAGCAACCTTCTGGTTGACATTAAAATGTATTTTTGCTAAGAAATAAATATCTTACTGGTATCTCATGGAGTTTATTTAGCCAAAATTGTCAATTTAATGACTGAATTTCAGTAATGCAATTTAATTGGTAAAATAGCTGTGGTGGTGGACACCAAAAATAAATTGTTGTAGCCATTCTTACAGACTAACAGGTGGTGATCAGAGAAGCCCAGCATTTTACTATAAGGAAATAAAAATATAGTTTGGAATACACACTAGTTTGAATCAGCTTGGAGCTAATATTGTTACCCATTGCTGTGAATTTTGACCAACTGGTCATTTGCTATTAGCACAACTGGACCCATGAAGGAAAGACAGCTAAGGCAGTTAGACCCCCTCTTTTCTATAATACAGGATGAACACAGGACTGAGTGTGCAGGAGCTTCTATGGCACTCTGCAGGACTTGAAATAACATAACAAGGAGTACAGTTGGTGTACTTAATACATGAGGCAGTCTAATGGCAGTCTGACTGCAGACATTGACACTTTAGGTTTTTTTTTTCTTGTTGTTCAACATTGGATTCCACCCACTAACAGCACCAGAACAACATTAGATAAGTGTATTGTAAATGTTCAGGTTGTAATTTAATTTTACTTTAATTACTGTATATAGCACACAGTGACTGTGTTTACATTCCTTAACTGACATAGTAATAAAGAGCGACAGGGGGATGGGTCACCCTGTCTCACTACTGAATAGGAGCGTACTGGCTTGCAATTGCCTGTTTACACTGTTTACACTATCATGCACGTAATTGATCGGGGGAAATGTCCCCGCCCCCGATGTACAAAAGAGGGAAATTTGACCCCCTCCAAAATTTGTCATCAATGGATACATGTTCAAGCTCATATTTTTCTGTTTTTAATTAGCACACGGATGGAGGCAGCATTCATTGTACCAAACATAGAAGACATACAACAAAAGAAGAAGATGCTTCGCATGTGTGTGCGTGTGTATATGTGCATGCCCACCTTCCTGTAAAAAGAGACAAAGGAGGCAAAAGAAGCAGATAGAAAACGGACTGACAAGATGCAAGTTCAAGGTGAGCACCAAGAAATTGTATGACTTAAAAAACACTCATTCGATATTGTTGGCAGTATGTGGCGAGTTGTTTTGAAGTTCATTATTTCAGAGTTTGTCCGGGGCGAGATAAAAAGTTTGCAGAACTTGGCTAGCAGCCAATCTCCATATCGCTGGGTGTCGTCCTGAGGTCTCTGTCTCTCTTTGGGTTACCGGCTTCACTAAAACTAACCTTGTTGATTCTGGATAACCAGTATCATGAGTCTGGTTATCACCTGTTGAGATGAGATAAAACAGTCACACACTCTCTCTCTCTCTCTCTCTCTCACTCAATCAACCCCCCCCCCCCCCTAAAGTTTGAGTGAGGATGTCACCTTTGGTTACTATAACGGCATGCCAGAAGGTATTTCAGCCACGTCTTTCAGTCATCCGTCTGTCTGACGGAAAATATACAATATATTATATATTATCTATATTAATCAATCCAGCTGCCTCCAGAGACCGCGTACTGGCTCAGGGTTTACTCTGCTATATACCCTTAAACGAGGCCAGAAGCATATTTTTATCTTTCAAGTCTATTTTTTTGCACTTCACGCGCATAACTGTAGTGATTGTTTGTAAGGCTCGTAACGCTTCCATAACCTGCAACTTCAATTCTATGCCTGAACACCTCTTGTTTACGGCGCACTGGAGCTGCTGCTGCTGCTCTGCTAACATGCAACTGGCACTAGGTCATCTGTGTAGACACAGTGTAAAGATGAGGATTAGTGAGGCTTACTTTAGCATCTTTATGTTGTCTTAACTATCAACAAACTGCACCTACAACCAAATACAAGTAACCAAAGCTGATCAATCAGTGTCCTTGAAGTCACAAGGGAATACAATAGCTTGAAAGGAAATGGTCACATCACAGACAGAGACAGCTAAACCCGTCAGTAAGCTACTAGTCGATAGGCTTGTTAACCTGTCTATGCTGTTTCCACAAATACTTCCCAAAACAGTTTGATCCTCTTCTGAAACAGAAATACTGTATATATACATTAGCTGTTGCGTCATCATGACAGAGTTTCGTCTGTAAGAATTTCTTACAAACAGTCCCCACTCACACTCACTGATTTCCAGAGCTTACAGGAGTGTACAGAGCATGCACAAATATACAGTAAATAAATACATCCATACATACACTACAAACATTCCAGAATCCAACAGGCTGGCTCGACTGGTGCTAAAGTATGTGCAGAGTTATAATCTCATCATAAATCAATATGCCAACCAAGGGGCAGCATTTATTTACTCACAGCAAGTAGGTGAAACACACACACACACACACACACACACACACACACACACACACACACACACACACACACACACACACACACACACTCACACACATACACACACACACACACACATTCTCACCACGGATCAGAGTGGGCCTGCAGGGTATTTAATCTCCAGCATGTGTCATCTCAAAAATAAGCAATGGAGCTAAGAGTCATTTGGCCACAATCACAATTTCCCTTTTTTCTGCTATTTGAGAGCACTCCTGCCAAGCGACCTCCCATCACACTGTCCTGTCATATTTTGTTACTAGTTGTTGATAAGTGTATGATATTCTAGGAATCATTAAGGTCTAAATCTATCCCACTGATGGCTCAGTACATTTTTTATTTGTCTTGGTCTTAGTGGCTTTCACAATATGTTGAATATGAATCGGTGATGGACTTAATTGGTGAAAATGTGAGTCTAGGTCAAGTACAGAGATTCAGTCGACTTGAAACTTTTCACTTTCAGCAAGAAAGTCTATGAGCTTCAAGCAGGATCGTGTCCAGTTGATTGTTAACTTTCTACCCTCCTCATATTTACAGCAAGAAGTGTCCATTGGGTATTTGTGACCATTAACGCTGACAAATGACATTGGAACAAAAAGTGTCTTAAAACTAGGTTCCCCACAGAGGACAATGGTGCTGTTGTCAAGATTTAAGTTAATTATTCTGAAGAAGTACGACACAGAAAAATATAATATTGAGATTATGTTTAACCTAATCTATTCTAAACAATGATGTCAACCAAATACCAATGATTATAATTGATGAGTCTATGCTGTTGCTGTCTGTGGTGGCATCTTACACGCTCTCAGGTTGTCATGCCCAAATTTCTGCTTATTTTTCAAACATGCACTCAAATTCAGGAGATAAAGCTCAATTATGAGATTAAAGCAAACTTTACAGCATGAATGAATGAAAACTCAAAGCAGTGCAAGGGCTTTAATACAAAAAAAAAAATACCCAAGAGGCCAGTTTTCCAGAAACTACATGTGCAAGCATAATTAAACATGTACAAGATACAGTTGACTGCAGTTGGACACTACAGAAATATATCCACTTGGTTGTTAAACACAAGAGTGCAATTAAACTTTCAAGTGGTTCACATCCACAATATAAAGGACAGGCCGAATTTATTAAACCTGTGGTATTCAATAGTTTAGTCCATTATTTTTATTAATGATTAAACGTTGTACTCAGTTAATTGCCAAGATCTGGGAACATGGTGACATCACTACAATGAAATGAGACTGAAACACAAGCAGTCAGACAGTTAGACAAGTCGAAAACAATCCCAGGTTAGACAAACTTATTTGGAAGAGAAAAATAAGACAAACAGTAAAATTATTAATGAAAAACATCAGAGGAACTACAGGCTCCTTTACAACCTATATGATTTAACAGCTCATGTTTCTTGTCCGTTCCACTAGCAATGTCACCGTGTTCATCATTAAATTTAGAATAATCAATATTTTTAATTTAATAATGGATCAAATGACTTAGCACAGTTCAATAAAGTAGTAGTTATCTACTCTTTTTAGTTAGCAGTTTGTTTGATGGGAAATGAATACATTTCTTAGCTTAAAAAATGTGTACTGTTTCTATTTCATTCAGTATAATACCTAAACCACAGACATCTGCTGTGCTGAAAGGGTGCTTTGACCACATATTTTGTCACGGGTCTGTGACATTCATTAACTCTGTCCTGACTCATTTTCAAAACAGTGTCAGTTTTTGCTACCGGGCTGTACAACAGTCGCTTAAAAAGCACAGTAAGAAACTATCATCCTATTTTATTCAGCAAATATCTATCAATAATAATATAAATATCAACAAAATCACAGGTCAAAGAATTTGGCCAGTCACAGAATATGGTGCAACACCCGCACTAAACTGAGGCGGTGGACTCGTCCTTCTCAAGTTATCAAAAACGCAAAGGTATTGCAAAATTCTTACTGTAATATGATGGACAGTAGATATAGCAGCTATTTAAGCAGGGACCTTTTGTTCCCCTACTTTGTTGTGAGTACCCTCTTGCAAATATAGCATTTCACAGTTGTTTTCGTTGACTTTAGTGAAGTGTATCTACACTCAGGAATATTTAAGTTAAAGCAGTCCACCATATCCAGTCAGTCAGTCTTGTTAACACATGTGTGTGTTAAAATGTTTTTATGTATGTCAGTTCATTTTTCTTTGCAGATGCCTGTAGAATAAGAAATATGCAGAAGAGACAAACAAAGAGAGATCAGGGATTTGTAGGCTACAGAGCTTAACAGATCCAGGTATCCCACAGAGAATTATCACCAACTCTGTAATTTTTCACAGCTTTTTAGGTTCTCTTAATTATTTATTTTTATTTCTCTCATCAACTTTGTTTACAGCAGCTGTTTTCAGTAAAAAAAAAAAAAAAAGCTCTGATAACCCCACTGTACACTACCTGCCAAGCACTAAACATCAGACAGACAAAGTGTGGGACTTTCTGGTGAACATTAGTGAAGCATCTAGCGGATAGCAGAGCAAGATAATTTTTACAATTTTGTGAGTTGGTGGGGACCAAAAAAAGCTAAACGGGGAGTGATTATTGGTCTTACATTCATCAAAGGGACAAAAGCATAACTCCAAAAATATAGCTGCAAGTGGCAATTTGTGGATTCTAATCTTTTTGCACTCAACAGAAGGAAGCAGCTCAATCGCCCAATATTAAAGCCGCAAGCAGCAACAAGTGAGTTTCAGACTTGACAAAGCTGAGCAAAATACATTCAGCTAGTTTAATTCTGTTTAAAGAAGGAGTGAGACCAATGCCAACACACTGTTTCATCATCACAATGTAGGTGGAAAAAAAATTCTAAATTCAACAACGTGTCAATGTAGTAAATAACATCCTATCTTGTTTGTCAAATAGTACATGCATTGAGGAGCTCACTGATGAAAAAAAATACTTCAGTGCTGTTTATTAATATTTCCCCCCAACAATTAGCAAAAGTCAATAATTTTACTGCAGTCAATGACAGGATTATGAAAAGAGAAAAAAGAATGCAAGGTGCTATTATGATGCTAAGCTGTCTTTTGTCCTGTCTCAGCGACAATTGATCCAGGTTGCATGGTATGTCTGATTTATTGTTATTTTCACAAGTGTATAACTCAAGTATTATGTGTATTAGTTTGTATGTTCAGGACACAGTGCCAGATGTCCCCAATGGGTTTAATAAGGATTGCTCTAAGACACCTTGACTTATGGCCAATTTTCCGCTTAGCCCCACCCTTTTGCACAGTTATTTGGTTGATGGTGGCCAAGTTTTTTGACCCCTCTTGATCAAAACTATATACCGAATTTGGTGTTGATAGATTTGGAATCCAAAAAGTCTAGGTCATATTACTGTTTTTAACATTATGCAAATTTGCAAAGAAAAAAAAACATCCA
Organism: Xiphias gladius; assembly: GCF_016859285.1. NCBI lineage: Eukaryota > Metazoa > Chordata > Actinopteri > Istiophoriformes > Xiphiidae > Xiphias > Xiphias gladius. The sequence continues at coordinate 2,040,866 of NC_053400.1, read as the reverse complement.
TCATGGTGGCATTTATTGTCCAAAATGCTTTTTTTGTAGAAGACACTGAGATGTATACCTGTGCCAAATTTCAAGTCATATGGACTTACAGTGTTGGGAGGCAGGCCGTTCAAAGTTTTTAATTTTTTGGTTGTTAATTATAGCACCACCATCAGGCAAATTGGAATCATGTCTTAGGAAGCGTTATCACGTAATTTCGATTAATAGGTCATGCCCATATTCCTCAATCAATCTGAAACCTCAGATCTTGGTTAATACCATTAAGCATTCGTTAATTAAAATGAATGCTAATTTTGCTCTGTGTTTACTGAATGTGTAAAAAAACTATTTTTTGCTAGCACTTTAACGATAATGCATCAAAATTTCTATTACACCTATTTCTGGTGCCCTTAAGTGGTCAAAAAAAATCAAAAGGAAAATGCATGATAAAGAATAGTGCTTTACTCTTTCTCGTTATTACAATCATGGGAATTATTATGACAATTACAAGTGAAACTAATGTAGAATGAGGGCTCAGAACAATAACGTAGTTCAGCCTCAGCCTGGACACTGCTCTCTGTGAAGAGTTTGATGGTTGAGTTACGATCCAACAAAGCCCACATCTCTACCCTATTTCACTTTCCTCTCTGTGCTGTACATGAGCCATCGATCTTCAGTATCACTCTCATCCTTCCTCTCAAATCACCTTTTAACATCTGTTTCACATAGACAGTATAGAAGTGAACGCTTCCCTTGAAATGCAGCTGAGCCAGCGGCATACATAGCTGCAGATTTATGTTAGTCTGAGGCAGCAAGCCTGTATTGTAGCAAAGCCTTAGGGAAATGACAGAATTATTAGTCAGTGAGCGTCTCACCCTCCCAAATTCAGGTAAAAAATTATGATTGGACTCTATTCCCATAATAGACTTTTTTTTCATTCCCATGTATTCCTACTAATTTATCAAGGCTGTGCAATAAAACATGAGATCAGGCACTTCTGCTCTTAGTGTAAAACTTTTTGCCTCTGCTCTTCTAGACACCAGACAGTGTTCAAAGCGCCAAAGCCAGGAAAGAATGGTGCAGAGAATATAAAACATGCAAAGGGAGAAGAATAGAGAATGCAGTCTTGGATTAGTCACACCCAGAGACAGAAAGAGACAGCCTCAGTGGAAGCTGTTGCTGCTAGCTGCCCTGTTGTCATGTGTCTTACCTGCGTCATGTTCTCTATTTGTGGCCCAGACCTCTGTCAGACAATGAGCAAGAACTTGCGTCAGAGCTGTGAAAGCCTGACATCTTAACATTTTCAAGCATTTCAGCACAGCTGGTCAAGCACCATGCCTTGATGTTGCATTTATGTACCCTGGGCCCAATCATACCTTTAGAAATCATAAATGTGAGCCTACTGAAATGCTAGCCAGCATCAAGCTGCGAGCCAGCTCTGAGTCAACTCCCTTTCCTCGTTGTGACAGTAGCTGTGATTTTTAATATGAATTACTATTTGGGGCTGCTCTGGCAGAGGCAGATGATAAGGAGATTATTCCAGGATTATTCACATTATAGTCACAAGGTGTGCAAACAGCCCCCGTGTCAACACACACATACAGTATACACACACAATCTTTATTCTAGAAGCAACTTGGTTTATTCTGAATGAGAATCTGATTGCATATATATTGCTGTCTGCAACTACAAGGTTTTGAACCAGAAAATTAGCTCTCTTTCACACTCAAGGATACACTCAAGGGACTGCTACAATGGATTACACTGCTTGCTAAGGGGCCTGAGGCAAAAACAAAACTAGAATTGATTGATTACACACGTTTATTAAAGAAGATGCTCTGTGTAAACATAATATCCGGTGAAATATCAAAGGCATGTTGAAATATCAACTGCGTGTTGACACTTATAGCCTTTTTACAAAACAGGGCCATATGATGAGATAAAAAGCAGGTGAAAAAGCCACCTTAAGCCTAGGTTAGGTTTGGGTTAGGTTTGGGTTACACACAGGTGTGTACGTGTGTGTGAGTGTGTGTGTGTGTGTGTGTGTGTGTGTGTGTGTGTGTGTGTGTGTGTGTGTGTGTGTGTGTGTGTGTGTGTGTGTGTGTGTGTGTGTGTGTGAATGTTGAAAAAATGTATCTTACATTTGTGTCTTCTAAAAAATTTTTTTTCATACAGGTGTTATCACAGCTTAATGATGTGAATGAGCTTACATGGCCTAAGTGCAAATTGTCAGAGATGACCTGTCTGCTGCCCAGAAGCTGTAAACGGTAAACAAACACCCTGGATTGTGGGTTGCACATCATCTAAAACAAAAAAGGGGCAATTAAAACCAAAGCTGAACCACTCAACACTTCACCTGTGTACTTGATATATTTGGTATAACATACATTTCCACAGCAATAATTCCATCAGTTAAACAAGTGTTTTATTATACAAGTGTTTTATTATCAAGCTAATGTCAGTGAAACTGAACGCTTCATGAAAACTGTTTTACATTAAAAGCCTTTAAGGAGTTTATAAGGCATATACCCTTCCTTTCCATGCATGCTTTTAGTGTGAAACTTCTGTAGGAAGTTTTATTGAAAGCAGGACTTCTGAATGATTAATCTAATAATAATATAGTATAATAATATATTATTATCTACAGAACAATACCATTCTTCTACAATAATTTTTTATGTGGTCTTCATTGGGGACTGGATTTTACTTGCTCATGCTGGACACTATAGCAGAATTGCTGCTACAGTGTGAATTTTTTTACTATCACTCTTATTTCAAAATAAGCCATTGTCTGAATACTGGCTTTTATTTGAGACTTAACAGTATTTACAACAATCTCACAAAGAATACCATTCCTCAAATGCCTGACATGATGGTATAGCAAGTTATGCTGATTAGTGCTAATGCTGTTTTATAGACAAATACTGCAATATGCACTTGGATGTACTATTAGATGGGTCTACCAAGGGATCCAAGGGGGTCAGGGGGACCCTAAGCTAACTGCAAATACAAAGTATGATTTGATATTTCTTTTTATTATATTTTTGTTCATTTTGTTTTTCCTCCAAAATACACTTGTAGTAAATATTAAGCCATGAGCAACTGAAATGTTTTCTACAGCACACAAGCAGTCCTTTACCTTGATTATATGTGGGAGGTGTGCTGGTTCTCACAGACTTCTGTATTCCTCCCGGCAATATTTAAAACTGACCCACAGACCAAATTGTGCTGAATATATCTATATCTGTTTTTGTTTAAAAAAAAAAATAGCACCACTACCTTCACTAACACAGTGATAAACGGATCTCACTGGTTCAACACTGGAAAGCCTTAGGGACCACAACAGTACAGCTCAGCATGTCTTTCCACTGCTGTGAGGAATGTAGCCGTTTAATCCCAACAAATGATACATGCGTTCAGAATACATTACAATGAATACAATGAACCCTGATAATCTTGTACAACAAAAATTTATAATTGATTGTAAGGCAGTGGAATAAAACACTCAATTTAAATAAAGTCAACCACCCAACCTGTTCAATTTTCAAAATTTATATTAGAGCAAAGGTCAAGGGAAGAAAGAAAAAAAACAAAGTTCGTTATAGTTCAGTCCAGTTCCATAAGATTTAGTTCAAGCAACAAAAATACTCTGCCGCGGGATTTCCCAGTTAACAGTTCAATTCAGTTCAGTTCACTCAACTAAAACACTACATTTTGGGATTTCCCGGTATCCAGCAAAGAAAAGTCAAAACAAGGACGTATTTCCAACCACTGTTTAGTTCAGTTCATTCACAAGTAAAAATCCAGAAACCCTCAAAGCCTTAGTCAAGAAGGATAAAAGAAAAAAGGACATACAGTCACCAGGCTTTCGCCGTCTTACGATTACCGTGATGAGTGTTTATTACGCAGTTGTCAGGTCTCCAGAGACGTTTAGTGGTCGGATCCCCGACAGTTTCCTGGGAACAAGGAAGAGGAGTGATGATGATTTGCAAGGTTCACAGGGACATATACGCAAATCTGGGTCGCATACGAACTTAACACAGCGCAAAATTATTCCGTTATCCAACCAGGTATGTGGATATGATGAATAATTCATCAGAAATTCTTTATATGCAATCTATCATTTAGTCATATAACTTTACTAGACAAACTTCACAAAAGGCAAAAAAATACAAGACTTACAAGTCATCATTACAACCTTTATAACCAGTAAAAAAAACAATAAATGGTTATAATTTGGGTGATTGCCACTTGACGCAATGAAAATGCATGGGTTTACTGTTTTGTTTTTGTAGACAAACTGCAGCAAAACTGAAGAAATGGAGGGACAGATTCACAGGAGTCAGTAACTCTCACCAGTAAGAAGTTAGACACATTCACTCACCGAGCACTCCATTAGGAACACCTGTACACCTGTTTATTCGTACAGTACATTTATCCAAACATCCAACATTAGTCTCTAGAGTTTACCCAAAAAACATCCAGTTAGCAACAACTCTATGGATGGAAATGCCTTGTTGATGAGAGAGTTAGATGAGAATGGCCAGACTGGTTGGAGTTGTAACAAAGGCTATGGTAATGCAGATAACCACTCTTTACCACTGTGGTGAGCAGGAAAGCATCTCAGAATGCACAACATGTCCAACCTTGAGGTGGATGGGCTACAGTAGCAGAACACAATGTTGGGTTCCACTCCTGTCAGCCAAGAACAGAAAATCTGAGACTGCAGTGGACACTGGCTCACCAAAACTGGACAGTTGAAGACTGCAAAAATGTAGCCTGGTATGATGAATCTGGATTTCTGCTGAGTCGCACAGATGGTAGGGTCAAAATTTAGCATCAACAGCATAAATCCATGGACCCAATCTGCCTTGTGTAAACAGTCCAGGCTGCTGATGTTGGTGTAATGGTGTTCGGTATGTTGTCTTGGTACACTTTAGGCCCTTTAATACCAATCAGTCATTGTATGAATGCCACTGCCTATCATAGTTTTGTTGCTAACCATGTGTATGAGTTTATGGTCACAATTTACCATCTTCCAATGGTTACATCCAGCATGATAATGCACCATGTCACAAAACAAACTGGTTTCATGAACATGTCAATGAGTTTAGTGTACTTCAGTGGCCTCCCCACTCACCAGATCTGAATCCAATAGAACACCTTTGGGATGTGGTAGAATGGGAGCTGACAAATCTGCAGAAATTATGTGATGCAATCATGTCAACATGAACCATAATCTCAAAGCATGTTTGCAACAGCTTGTGGAATCCTTGCCATGAAGGAGCCATGAAATTGAGGCTTTTATGCGAGCAAAGGGAGCCCCTACCCAGTTTTAGTATGGTTTTCCTAAAAAAGTGCTTGGTAAACGTCATCTAACGTAGCAACATTCACAAATTCAATATGCCAAAAACATTCCACTAAAGCCAAATTTTCTCAGAGATCTCCTGTATGTAGCTTCGCCCCTCTTAGCTAAGGCCTTACAGTGACACACACTTGGGTGATTTGAGCCACATGAATAGAAGAGCCCTGTTAAATGTTTCAAAAGAGTCCATCTCCTCTGGAAAGAAAAGCACTAAAAGACAGTCATTAATGGAAGGAAGCTCATTCGTCTCTGAATGTAAAAGCCATATAGAAAGGAGTGCTTTATGCACTGGGTTCTATTCTTGTAATGCTCAAACATTTCCTCACAGAAACATAGTGTCATCCTCAACCTTTGTGCAGTCTCATTGCAAGGCTGTAGCACACAACAGTACAATAACAACACTGCCAGAGGACTCCAGATATCTCATCCAAGTAGAATCTCTCCAAACAAGGTTTCTGTGTTTCATTAGGGATCATTGGTATGATACTCATGATACACTCTCAAGTTCTTAACTGATTTATATGGATGTTTGTCCAAAGCCATGCAGAGAGATCTGGTTAACCACACTCCAGTGCCAGATTCAAAAAGAAGAACAAAAATTCTCCATATTGCAAAAGTTCTAAAGAGAACAATGGGTGCAATGAGTATGTGTATACATGTGTGTGGCTGTGACTAAACCCAATACGCTTTGACACAACATACAGGATTCATTTTCTGTGTGGCATGAAAACTAGAGAAATGCTTTCATAACAATTTGTATTTTTGAGGCTTTTTCTTCAAACAGCAGAGAGTAGAAATTTACCTCATGCTCCTCATCAAAGCACACAGAACTCATACAGGAATGCAATACCAGGCCAAAACTACTTATAGTGCCGGAACCTATGTACAGTACTTTTTAAGTACAAGCCTTTAATCTCAGTTTCCCCACTAAGTTGAACCTATAGGCAGCAAAGTTTTTTTTAATCAACTTGTTAAATTGTGTTTTTCTTTTAAAATGCTAGCTATGGGGCGGCACAGTGGTGCAATGGTTAGCACTCTCGCTTCACAGCAAGAAGGTTCTGGGTTTCACAATGCCAGCTGGCTGGGGCCTTACTGTGTGGAGTTTACATGTTCTCCCTGTGCCTGCGTGGGTTTACTCCAGGTGCTCCGGTTTCCACCCAGAGTCCAAGGACACTCAAGGATAATCGGTATAGCTAATGGATGGATGGACAGATGGAAGCTTGCTCTGTGCTATTGTGTGTGGGTAAAATAATATTTGCATTTATAAAGTGTGCATTAAGGGATGTGGGCATTGACTGAAAAATAACTAGTAATAGCTCTGACTGCAAAATCTAAACCAATTCACTTTTCTATTGTGCTAAAGCAATTCTAATCTAATTTGAAACTCCATGATTGACTTGTCTAAAAAAGAACTGCTTTAGCCGGCGCTGATAGTAAAGCTGATTTAGAACACTTGCTACAATCCTTGTAGCCAACACACATTTATCAACTTAGTGTCTCTCTGAGTGTACCTGGAAAGTGCAGGAAATTAGATCAAAGTTATTGAGTGAAATAATGAAGAACATGGTAGGATGAATTAATTGGCTTCTTGCTCCAATCAAATGCATCCACGTAACCTGTGACACATCCGATAGTGGCTTGCAGTATGTAAGCAATGCAATACAACAAGTTCCCCAAATTATAGAACCCAACCTAATACTGGTCAGAAAAATGGCACCAGCACCATTTATCCATAAATCTGACCTGAAAAGAACTCACCAGTCACACAGCACCAGCAGCATCTCCCAGCAGCCATACAAATTTAATATTAAGTCTGGTGGTTTTTTTCTTCGTGTCAACAAATCCCATGAAAAAGACCCAAACCAGCACTGAATGTAGTCTACTAACAAGAGCTACTTGCGTCTACAAAGCCTAATATATTTATTCCTCTGAGCTAGAGCTCCTCTATTGTCCAACAATTTTGACTCAATCCCACATACACTGTCCTGCTGCCAGCTGCAATGAAAATAGTCCCCAACGAAAGTACTATAACCTCCTGTTTGAGTAATATTAGCTAAAAATATTGTCCTACTGTTTTAGGAAATTAGTGAACCTTCATTTTTTTAATAATGAAGCTCTATATTTTTTTTAACCATTTTTACAACTTCAGCAAGAACCAATGGGAGAACCACAGACAGGGTAGGGAAGTTAGACGGTACTGTCAGACAGTCAAATTCACAGTAACAGAAATAAAATACCGCCAGACTTATCCTTTAAGGTCATAAAGCTCTTCCAAATGTAAACAAACAGGCAACGAATCCTCCAATCTAAATGACCATATAGCTTGTTTCTCCCTGCTCTCTGATACAACCCATTGGACCATTTCATGTATTAGCACCCCTTCCAGTGGCAGGAGTTATGCCACAGATAAACTTCTAATAATCAGTGTTGAAAAATAAATAACTAACCCTTTCATGATGTGACAATGCTATGGTAAAGGTCTGGTTAGGTTTAGGCACAAAAACAAAAACTTTATCAACACCACACAGAGTCCAGACCCGCTAATCTGGTCTACATCCATCAAGAACATCATAAAGCTGGAGCTAACTATCCTTTTGAAAGAGCGCATAGAGGAGTTGTTTGAGAGAAAGCTGCAGAAGTACCAGCCACTGGTGGATCATTACTTGCAAAATGATGGAGGGCAAGATGTGTGCCAGTGGAGGCAGGAGTGAAAAGCTTTCCAGGACAGTCCCTGGAAATAGCTCTTAAGACGCTTGGAATCACAGGCCAAAAACACAGAAAGATGTGTGACAGACAGTGCCAAGGAGGTGGAGAGGGCATCACAATGACTTTGGCTGAAGAGGGAGGAGCAGTGGTGTAGCCACTTGGAAGATTTTTTGGCTCTATAACAATGTCACCTGACATTCTCTTCTGCTCCAGTCATAATTATTACAGCCACTAAAGGGGGTACAGAGGAGCCTATTCTTGCATTCCACTGAGAGATAAGGTGGGAGAATAATTTGGACCCACCAAATGGCCTTCTCACACTCCACAATAAAACTTTTCAGACATGCTCAGGACTTTCCAAATGCCCTTCTCACCTCAATAACAATGTCAGAATAAACATTGGCCAGACATTGAACCACCTTTCTCCAACCCGAAGAGGCCAATATTTTGTCATGATAATAAAATTAACAGCAGAACTGGGAACCACTTTGTAACCTTTAGGGGTCACGCTGCCTGTAGATGTCAAAGAAAGGACCAGATAAGGAAATCTCACTCAGGGACAGAGACTAATGATTTAGTCAACAAACTGAAAATATTTTACAAAGGAAAGTCATCACTAAGTAAATACATACAGCCCTGGCTGAATTTATTGGAACCCCTGAATTTTAAGTACAGGGAGCGTCTCCCCCTCACTGGGGGAGCCAACAGTGAAGTCAGCACTGAAACTTCAGGTCCAACTGAAAGGGATTCAGCTGAGATAATGCTGCAAAAGTGGTTCAATAAATGAATCCTCATTTATCTTTGGTGATCAGTAGCCAATTCTCTGATCCACTCAGAGACAATCCCGGTTAAGGACACATCACTCTCCATGCTCACCACTATCACAGAGGGCAACACAACAACAAACCAAACATGTAGCAATCCCTCACTCACTCTCTCACTCCTCCCTCACCCAGCCCTCTAGCTGAATGCAAGGCACCAAAAAGCGTAACGTGCCGCAGTCCTACTACGTGTCCCTCTTTATCTCCAAAGGTCAAATGTACATTACTTACTCTCATTCACCCCTCTCACCAAGAGCGAGGTATCAAAACTCCTGATTGGTAGATGTCCTACTACATGTGCGCTGGACCCCATTCCCACCAACCTTCTCCAAGCTATATCTCACACCATTGTGCACTGACTCTACTGGCTACCCATGGCTGCCCAAATCAAATTCAAGTCACTAATACCTGCACCCACCTGCACCCAGGAACATCATCTCGCATCCCTGCGCACAATGCAATCACAGTCCAGACTGTTCTTGTTTGTGGTTCCCCGATGGTGGAAAGAGCTACCAAATGCTATCAGAGCAGTTGAAGAAACTCTTGAAGACTCATCTCTTCCGAGAATACCTCCTCTCCTAACACCTCTAACACCCTACAGCCTGTAACAATCTAAGTAGTATTTGCTGTGCACTTTCGGTGCACTTCTTTACCTCATCTCCTTGCACTTTGTCTTTTAGATTAGATCTAGTACTTAGCACTTACTCCTACTGACTGGAGCTTTAGTGTTGTCCCAAGTCATTTAAAGCAGAGACAGAATCCTGATTCGAAAGCTTACTATTCCTTATTTTAAGACTGATTAATTTGCTTTATGTATTTTCCCTTAATAGAAGGTAGTGCCCAAATTTTCAGGGGGTGCAAATTTAAATTTATAGTGTAGTATCCGCTACAATGGCTTTGTCACTTGAATGCACAGAGCCATTTTTGGGTATTTGCTGAAGTGACTAATGATGTCTTACACAACCGCTACAGTTTGCTTAATAGTAAAATGTAACTATGGGTCGTATTAATCTTGCACAAATGACTTATGGGACTGTTTTTTTATGGGTCTTAACATAGGTCTATACAAATCAGTTGCAAAATTATACAATAATATAAAAAAAGATTACTTTTTAATATAGGTTAAGAAAGAGTGAACATTTTCTAAAAATCTTTTGGCAGAAAAATAATCATAGCACATATTAGTCACAATAGCCAAAGATACGCGTTATAAAAAATATGAAAATAAAGGTAAATACCTTGTATAAAAAAAATTGACTTTTCTTACAATAACATTACATGAACATCTAACAGACCCAGGCTATTTGAGACAATCAACATCTGAAATTGATAAGATTATGATAAAAAAAAACCCATGGTATCTACACATCAAAGGATTGAAAGTATTGCAGAGACAGAAAAGTTTCTGGATTAAGTGTTTTGTAGTTTATAGATCTATAATGCCTCCTTGCTTTTCAGGCCACCTGCCCTAACAGCACGTTTTTCAGTCATCCGTTTCATACGCATCTGACAATCCAACTGTCTTACACAAGCTTTTAGTCACACTTTATGACAATAAAAAACCTTAAAAAACCACAATCCTGAAGAGACACCGTAGTGCGTACCACACAGAAACTGAGTTAACCTCATGTTAAGATGTTAAATAACATTAATTTACTTTTAAAGCTGCATTAAGCCTAAAGGCAGTGGTGTAACATTATCTATTAGCATCTCACAACAACAGCTGCATTTAGTTTCACTGAAAGTCAGTAGCCCAGTCAGCTATACTGGCCAACATTTTGCTTAAGACAAGTTTGTTTGTTTTGGTGTTTTAAACATGCTATCCATGTTAAAGCACACACAACTCAATTGCCATACACATTTCAGGTCTTGTCCATTTTGAATGGGTCTATGATAGCTAAATGTAGTCTATTTGAGACATCTACTGGTTATTAAAATGCACAACATATAATGTGGAGGATTGTTTTGGGCATGAATAAAATCTGTTGGGCAGTAGTTAGCTGTCTAGTACTTAGCTTGCTTTGTGTGCAAAGAGGTTCCTAATATTTTCTTTCCAAATTTATTGAAATAGTAGTGTACAACCTATTATAAACACTTACTGTATAACAAAGTCTAGTATAACACTACCACTAAGGCCTACAAAATTGCAGAATAAAATCAACGCCTTTCTGGCAAAGTGATGACAAAACTGAACATTATAAGAGTAGGATTTATTGCAGGGCTATTGGACAATGCTATTTTTGATTGTAAAGGTTTTATTTTTTCTGGTTACTTTCTGATTGATTCGTAATGCAAGAGTTAGATTGGACAGACTTTATTGGATGAAATCTTATTTGGAAACCGTTAACTAAAGTTTGACTAAAATGCTCATTCTTGGCTTTGACTACAACTAGACTAAAATTTCAAGTGTTTTCGTCGACTAAAATTAAACTAAAATGTTTATGTTTTTCTTTGACTAAGACAAGATTAAAATGTCCGGAGTTTTAGTCAACTCAAATTGACTAAACATAAAAAGGATGAGATTGACTAAATGTGACAAAAACTAACATGGACTTTTTATTTTAGGACTAAGACTATATCTAAAAATAGCTGACAAAATTAACACTAGCCTGAGTGGTCAGAGTGCTAGTGCTCCGTCTGTGTCTGCGGCACTGAGATGTGGCTGCTGCTCTGCTGATGTGTTGTTAATGCTACACCTTCTGTGTAAACACAGTGTAAGCAGAGGAGGACGGGATTGTAAAAGGGCTGAAGGATAAAATTAGAAATTCTTTACATCTTACCTAAGGTATGTCGACTGAATGAAAGAATCACAAAAACACTTCAGATCCTCTTGTGATACACTTGTGATACACTGAAATCAAACTTTAATCCTTATTTAGCTGAGGATGCCTGGAAGCCCCCTGGGACCGTTATTGGGAGTACTACTTAGCTGATCTTCAAGCTCGCACTCTGCGTCTACATGAAGCAGAAAAGTAGGATAGACAATGAACTAGAAATGTGACAGAGCAGTGTTAACCATCTTGGTGGGAAAAACAAAGGAAGCAGCACCGCTGACACAAAAATCTGCTACCTGCGGTGCACTGACAAGGAGTAACAACTGGAGTATGCCAACATTAGCGCATCCAGCTTATACAGCCTATAGTAGTGATGAGATGTACATCAGAAAGCCCACAGTCCTTCACCTGTTATTCAGCCTGTAGCTTCTGATCCACTCTGTTGCACTGAGGCAACACCATCTGCTGCTCACAGTAACACTAAGGACCTACACGGAGCCTTAAACATGAATGTGTGTGCAGCATTTGTATGTGCATGTTTGAGTGCATGCATGTCTGTGTGTTTGTGTACACAATAGTCGTCATTTAGACATCAGCTAAATTTACAACAACACAGCCGTTTCTTTTGTAATGATTGTGTTTTGGAATTAAATCTTTTTGGCATCTGTGAGGCAAGTCTGATTTTGGCTATTGTGCCCAAATCCCATCACAGCCCAGTGTTGTTCCTGAGCACTTGGTATCAACCTTGGGACAGCAAACACACCTTGAGCAGCTACTCTGTCAGAAGAATAGCAAAACATATGTCCATTTACAGTACAGCCAAAAGAACTGTGGGATGAGATGATTCATTGCATCACCCTGTTTTAATAAAGAGTAAAGAGCACAGCCAACAATGTTGTCAGACATGCTAATAGTGAAAAATGTTGTCTTCAGGACTATGTGAACCATTTGAATGAAATTCTGTATTAAATTACATAATTATAATTCCATGGTTGTGTCACTTCATGCATTGAATTGCTTACCAATCCAGTTTGTTTTTTTACCCAGTTCTGCTGACATTCACAGTAACATGAATATCCTTTTTCTTTTTCACTTGGAATAAGGTCTATAGAGGTTTTATGGTGCAACATAAGCCAAATGTACAAATTTAATCTGTAATAGTCTTCGAAATGATCAGCACATCACAGAAGTCTGGAATTTGCCTTTTATCAAGACTAATTGGCCTAATGACTGTCATTCACATGTCAAAGGTGAAGCCCAAGTAACAGCAGTATTCCCTATTTGGACCTGGTTTTATGTGTGAAAATAAATAAATAAATAAAACCCAGCATCTGGACAAAGATATAGAAATAATAAAATTTAGGTAAAGAAACAGCATAGAAGCAAATAATAGCAGTTGATGACATTTCAGTTCACAATATTACCATCAGCTTTTACAAACCTATACTGGTGAAGCAACAGTAAAAAGTATGTGACCGACCTGGTCGTCATATCTGTAGGTTAGAAACTGATCCTCTGTAGCATCCTCCATGAAACTGCCCTGAGGTGAGAGGGCGAACTCTGGAAGGAACACTGCACTCTGGGGCTGACTCTCTGTGCACTGAAAACACACAACACACACACACACACACACACACACACACACACACACACACACACACACACACACACACACACACATATACACACACACATTGATTTAGTGAATCATTATCCTGGTGAAGTGCATGAGAATAATATTACAGTCAGACCATGATCATGTACGAGATCTGTAACATACACAGATATGCACAGAGCTGAAAAACTGGACCCTTTAGTGCTGTAAAAGTTTGATCTCATCCACTCTGAGGTTAATTTAGTGAGCTGTGAGTTGTTTTCTGCACAGACAGTGAAATCCTCTCCCCAAACAGGCTGGAATACACCCCCCTTCCCCACCCCAAACAACACACAAGAGAGAAAAGCTGTGCTCCAATATGACCATGCTGATAGTTAATCAATTCTGCTCCATTTAAATGGTTTCTATTAATTTCACTGTGATTTATATACAACAGTCTGTGAGTGTGTACGTCTCATGCTGGATTTTTGGATGATCAGCATAATCCAATAGCAGGGAGGGGGAGATTGATTATCAGGCTAACAGGAACTGAGACTGTGCTGCACACTGAGACTGGATAGGAATATCTGGCATTTGGCACTTAGACGACTCCTCAGAAAGCAAAACAAAAAGAGACTTTGTGAGTGTGTGTCCTGGCCGCTTGCATTGTGCGCGTGACAAATGATCCACCATTAAGATTAGTGGGAGTGGTGTCTCTTGCAGGCTTTTAGAGCCACTTAGAGACATACACAGCAGAAGTGCAACTGGTATGTGTTTCCCTGGGGAGCATCTGAGGACTGGGACACTTTTATCACTAACCTCTTAACTTTGTCTCTCTCTTTAGTTCTCTCTCTCTCTCTCAAATTCTAGTTTGCTTTACTGTCATGGCCACAACTAAGTACATTTTTGATAATAAGGTTGTAATAGGTTTAAAATGTAGTATAAAGAATATCAGAATGGAAGAAAAAAGACAGTAAATAGTTTTCACATTTTATTTTCTCTTTAAAACAGTACTAACTGATTTTTAACCATTTAGGGAGAGCAAAAACAGGCTGTAAACACAAATCTTACATATTGTCTCCTTATATGTAAAGTTGTTGGCTGACGATGAATCAAATTCCAATATTCACTCTCCTTTTAGCTTTTTTTTGTATCCACCAACACTGGCTCTGTAGCTGCTAAATGCTCCACCGCATTCATCATCTGGTTGCTAACTGTGTCATTTGTTGCTGAGCAGGTGGTGTACAGGTGGTTTATCAAAGCTTTTTTACTGGAAACAGGTGAGATGAGGGTTGATGAAACTAAATTATAAACAGTGAGCTAATGCTGTGTTCAGACAGACAACATCCCAATACACATAGCCTTGTGTTGTTTTCACACAGGGCTGTCTTGCTCTGCACATTGAACACTAAAAGAGACAAAAATGTTCTATAAAGTTGCACAGCTGGATATTAATTCTGTGAGTTTAATACAAAACCTGGATTTATAGTTTAGTGTTATGGCATATTTACAAACTTAATTTGAACATAGCAGCTACACCATGGCCAGTGGTTTTCCAAGTTGGAAGAGGTAGGAGTGCATATATTTTTCACCAGTACCTGTCTTGCAGTATTTTGCGTTTTTGATTCAAGACGTGTATTTTTGTTGGGCTTGTGTAGTTTGAGAGAGCAAGTGTGTCCTACACATTTTAGCTAACTAACGTTCTGTTAGGTGCATGACCTGGGTGAACATGTTTCCACTGTAAAATTTTAGCACAGACTGTACATAAATATTATATAACTTCATATGCAGTCGGTGAACAATACCCATAGTTTGCCATAATCGCACTGTTGTTGTGTATTTGAGTATTTGCAGCAGCTCAACATGTATGTCTGTGCTAGAGGGCACAGAGAAAGTGTTTTTATAAACTGTTGGAGGTACTGTTGATACAAACAGATTATTTCATGCTGCTACTTCACACTGAAAATTATGCAGGCAAACCAGCTGGAGACTTTTTTTTTTTCTGAAGGAGGTATAGGAAATGCTATGTGTTTACCACCAAATTAAAAAGGGGGCTACACAATGAGATCTTTTGCACTAGTGTATTTTGTCAGTGAACCAGTAGTCAGGGTATCCGCAGCCTGTACAGCACAAATTAAGATAATTAGTTTGCCTCTCATTCATCACTCATAAGTTATTGATGAATACGTAAACCCAAAATCCTGAAACAGAACAAAAGTACTAAAAGTCTATGGAAAAAGGGGAGTGTACTTACTTTTAAATAGTGTGATCATACCATAATCAAATACCTTTGCAAGCACCCCAGCCATAAATTACATAATACTAATGTACTTCAGTAAGCAGTAATATAAATTATTAGTTACAATATGTAACAATTTAATGTTAATCCCAGTGAACTGTGAATTTCACTGGCTATTTTTACAAGTATGTCTTCATTCTCACGTAATTAAGAGAAAAAAAAAACATATCACTCAACTCATATAATTTTAACACATTTTTTATTCCTCTAAACAGCCTGGTGCCCATTATGATGGCTTTTTTAGCTTTAAACTGGCTGAAGTCCAATAAGGTCTCCAGGACTCTGACTGTCACTGGGAAAACATAATCAATTGTCACATCTACCTCAGTAGCCTCAGTTAATGAAAATCTGTTATTCAATACTAGTGTGTACAAAATGGAGCTCCAAATAATTATTTGTACTCAACAAGAAACAGAAAAAGTACTGAGTATCATTTATTTTACATATTAAGTAGTTAAGAACACTTGCAGGTATTTTTTTTTCTTTTTAAAAACAAGGTATATTTACATAAGAATAAAACTTTTAAGTCTTCTCTTATCTTCTTCCGTCTGCCGAGATGTTTTATGGAGTAACAGTATTTTAACATTACAGTGACATTATTTTACATGTTTGTATAACAACAGACTTTAGTGACTGCTTCATCCTCCACATTACATCTCTTTCTGTTCAAACTATTTTGCGTCTACAAAGTTAATTGTATAGCTTTTAAAACTGTAGGTGAACAAATGCCAACTCCACTGACCCATTCCAAAATGGATTCATTCACAGTTAACAAAAGCCACTGTTACTATGGTCTCCTTAATCATCCTCTTATACTGTATGTGCACTGTCTAAAACAGAGGACAGGGACAGTGTTTCACACCATAAAAGAACAACTTGAATTTATTAATCACAGCATTACAGTGGTAGCTACATCAACTGTGGCTAACATATAAGTGCTAAAGCTTAAGGCTTCCTTATCTCCAGCTAACTTGTGCTACATTATCCAATGGGAGTATTCAGTGGGTTTTTTTTCACAGAAATGAACAAAGCAACAGACAATGATAGTTTTAAAACTTAGTTTCAGTTGATAAAAGTAGAATTTGGGATTTTACTTGTTCCCCTTATCACTCCACTTGTAGCCTGAAGAAAGCAGACACTCCAGCATGCATTCACAATCTCTGGCACTCATAAAACTAACTAGAAATGCAAAGAACCATTCCCCCCCAGCGTTACAATGTAATTTCCTGTGGGTGTCCATCTTGGTGTGAATCGTCATCCACCAGCAGAGCCCTCTCATTTTCATGGAAAAAGGAGAAAAAATCTATGATCTCAAATTACCAATTTTTGCTCTAAGTTATGTGCACAGATTCCTTCATTCGTGCTCTCAATTTAAAATTGTTTTTGGCGTGAGCTAGTCGCTTTCAAGCTGTTCTTGTGTTCCCAAACAAAACCAAAACACTTTCACGTGTTGACTTTAGCCTCTTTCAATTTGCTGAGTCTATGTTCACATAGCATTTAAGAATCCATTTATTATTGTTATTATTATTAAAGTAGTAAGTTATTATGAAATTGTTGGAGTTTATAACAGGAAACCCTGCTGACCAGTGTGACTGACATTTGGCTAGCAATTTGATTTCCTGCATTGGATTCGCTGGATCAAAACCTTGGCCAGTGATTATGAAAATAAATGTTCCTCCTGTAAAGCAGAGATCACTATTGACTGCTGATGTACTGACAGTCTTTAATCTTTATTAAAACTAAAAATTATTTAATATCAGTCAAGTTTTCAGCTCACTTGTGATCCAGAAGTCTGCATACAAAGTCACATTAACCGATCCTGAAAAGAATACTCAGCTTTTCAACAACTTGAAATCAGCCCATTTTTCTGTGTCTACATGTATTTTTTTGTACATGTAAGTCAAATGTCATTTCACTATTCTTTAACAGTAGATATACTTTAATGTTGTTGTGGTGGGAAAGTGACAGGCATAGGATGCATGCAGGTCTGATTGATAATAAAGTTAATTTACATTCACGGTCCAATATCTCCCTGTAAGTGCTGTTGGAAAATATGCTTGATGGAGCACATGCACACATTTTTTGCTGTAGTACCACCATCAGGTACGGAGAATCATCTTGTGATACCATCACACACACACACACACACACACACACACACACACACACACACACACACACACACACACATATATATATATATATATATATATATATTGGTTTTACGGTCAAAGATTTGAAGAAATGATGAAAGTATGTGTGTTACAGTCTCTTGTAGGACACATTCTTTTGAATTCATGAAAGTAAACAAAGTCATGTAACGTAGGCGGGGCCACACCATTTAAAATTCTATACACAAGACACAGATTTGAGAAAACTCAAAATTCTCAAAGCTCAGAAGATGATATTTCCCCAGTATCCTACAGTCATGATATTGAAATGGCTTTTTATCCATAATTTTCACGGGTTGTTTCTACAAGGACTCTAGTGGTCTAATGACTGTTTCTCTGGCCTGCCCCCAACATGTAATACAATGAGACATGTGGGAAAGGATCATAGCATACATAAATGTCTTGGCTGTATCCACAGAAAGAGAGTTTCTAATTTGTCTAAAATCTGCCAAGTTGTATTAAATGGTTTTCATCATTTTTTGAAACATGTATCTTAAAATTAAGGTTTTGGATCCATTATTACGCCAAGATATCTAAATTCAGTAACTAAATCAATCGTTTAACCTTTAATGAAAATGTCAACATTATGAAGCTGTACATTGGTTTTGGAAAAGAACATACCTTTTGTCTTGCTCATGTTCAAGCTAAGACATGATTGATCAAGCCACTATGCTATCCTTTCAATATAAGTTGTTTGCTTCTCAGCTGCTAGCTCAGTTGTTTTTGCATGTGTGTATACAACAGTGTCATCAGCATACATTTGCAATTCTATCCCATCACACTGATGTGGAAGATCATCATTATACAAATGAAATAATAGGGGGCCGAACACCAATCCTTAAGGCCGAACACCAATCCCTAAGGTACACCCAGGGCGCACTTCATTTTGCTAGACTGTGCATAATTAACTTCAACACACTGCATCATATTAGATAGATATGAAGGTATCCACACCAGTGCTCTAGATTAAAGTTAAGCCTTGAAAGTTTAGAAATAAGAAATTTAGAAATAATAAGAACCAAATGCTTTATTCAAATCTAAAAATACAGGACCAACTACTCCTCCGCTGTCAAGCCTAGATTTTATTTGCTCTATTAGGTGTCAGGTAGCTGTTTCAGTGGAATGACTTGTTCTAAAGCCAAACTGCAAATGATGTAAACCAAAATTGCTTGTGTAAAGATAAGTTGTCAGTTGTTCAATGACAACATTCTGAGCAAACTTAGTACTGGCAGTATGCTTATTTGTCTATAGTAGTATCGTCTATAGCTTTGAGGCAGTCTCCATATTTAAAAATAGGAGTGAAAATGCCATGTTTCCAGTCAGTAGGAAAAGTACTGTGTTTAAGTGACAGGTTAATTAAATGTGCATTGGGGGGAGTTAAAATATTTTTGTGTTTTTTTATAAGCATGATATCAAGTTGAAAAGGATCTCTGCATTTAGAGCTTCAAGAAAGAACAAGAATTATGACAACCCAATTAGTAAAAATTAAACCATAGGAAAACCTAATGTTTCAGTTATTTGAAATTAAATTTTAGTTGTAGTAAAAACATTAGTTTATGATAAAAGGACAAATGTAAAAAATGTGTGTAACATCATTTCCTTAAGGTGGTTAACCCTAAATATCTCTTGTTGGTCAGAAGTCAATTTAATTAGTTGGCTCAATTATCAAACATTGTGTTACTGTAATATAAGCTCATCAAGTTAGAGGACCTTAATTTTTTTTTCCTTTTAACTAACATGCAATTCCTTGGAACCTGTTTACTAAATAAAATTAATTAGTCAATCTTTCAATTTTTTGAGTGTCGTCTACTTGGGTTGCTTTTGTTTCTGATGCTTATGGAGACAGTTGAAAAGACAACAATGAAGGATAGATGACAAATTTTAAGTCTGTCTTAAAACAATACTTTTGTTTGCATTAATAATTCCTTGTTTGTACTGGAATTTAAGAGATCTCCCTTCCTAAAATACCTCCAATGTAAGTGATCGGGGACAATATCTACAGCCCTAGTTGTGTGCAAAACTGTATTCAATGTCTGAATGAAGCTACTATGAGGCTTCCGCACTCTGAGTTAGTCAAGCAACGTGGGCATCTTCCAAAATGACAGCCTTTTTTGTATAAAATTCCCTTCTTGTGTTTCCCTGGACAGTGTTTCCTTGTTAGCTGCAATGGAAATATAGTAACAAATAAAGGGATCTTTGTACTAAAGTATGTTGTAAATTGGGAAGTTAATTACTTGATTTTGAAGTAAGAATGCTGAAGCTTCATATTAGCTTGTAGATTTTTTAACAGATTTTTGCACAGGGGTACTGTGGATTTTATACCCAATCACTTACATTGGAATCCCGTTACAAAAGAATCTTTTAATGACAAGTCTAAATAAGGGGAATGATTAAAGTAAGCATAACCAGGCTTCAATGTACATATGGACACAAGCGTATTGGTTTGAGACAGATTTAAAGAATTGTGGACCTGTCTTTGAAACTTGTTAGACCTTAGCTTTGATTTTGCATACATTTTTAATTTCTCCTACCTATTTGGGATTAGTAGGACCTGAAAAGTATAAAAACTAAGTCTTCTGTTTGAACGGGAGTTGATGTAGTAGTACTGCCTGAACATGGCTGTGCAAAAATTAAATTTCAAACAATGCAACACATCTAAATTCCTTTTTAATTTGTTCAGCGTTTCATAACTGTATCAGTTTTTTTTTTATCATTCATATTCCAAACTAGTGATGTCCATTTGTCTGTAGGAACAGTCTGTCACACCTGTTGGGCCTGTGTGAAATGCTGCAAAACAGTTGCTTTTAGTTTTCAAGCTTTGGAACACATTACGTCACGTACTGCACACAAGATTTCCCAGAGCAGCCTTTTTCTCCGCAGTGCATTGGGTTTTTCAGGTTGCCGATCTCGAAAGATGTTTCTCAGAAGTTGTACAGACTGAGACATGGGGTACTGGAGTGACCTGATGTGTTTTTCCTTGTTGCAAAAGGTGCATTCTCTTGTGCACCTAGTGACTGTCATCATAGTCACCATGTACACTAGCTCTTGTCAACACTTTTACCACACTGACGTTTACGCACATGTCCTTAAATGGACCTCTATAGCGCTTTTCTAGTCTAATCAACCTACTGCCATTCACACAGCCCTTTTCTATACAAACAGTGCTTTCAATACACATTCTCACACATTCACACCAGTGAATCGGGGGCAATTTGGGTTTCAGTGTCTTGCCCAAGGACACTTTGCCAGGGATCGAACAAACAACCTTCCGGTCAGTGGATAACCCACTCTACCTCCTGAGCCACAGACGCTGTCATCATGTTTACATGCATGTGGATGGAGTTGTCGCTCTCTGTCACTATCATCACTGCTCTGCTGATCTGATTGTGGTGAATCAACTGGAATATAATCTCCATTTAGTTGCTCAACAAGGATCCACAGCATCACAATCAGACAAATCATCCCCATCAGAGTTTTCTCCTTTTACTGCATTCAGCAATCTTTCTGGTCTTGACAGAAAAATATGCCCTGGAAATGCATCATATAAGAAAAAAAAATAAAGACATGCAATATTTGTTTATACTCTTGTAAACTGTTGATTTCTTCCCAAATATCCCAAGCTATGTTCCTTTACTTTTACACCTTCATTTTGTATGAACAATTATATAGTCCCAAAGTCCTCAAACGAGTACTTCCTAATTAGCAGCGTCCTACCTTTTTACTATTGCTAAAATTTGTCAAAATTGTATGCCATATCCAACTACAAACGTTACTAAGCATAAATAAATAAGTTTCAACTATAAAATTCAATAAGGTTTTTACACTTTTATCTCGGTCTCGGCCATATAATGTTTTGATGGAGATTGCCGTCATCTTGTTTTTACACTGATTATTGTATTGTGCTTTTGCTACCACTAGATGGCACAAAAAAGTCTCTACTAGTGTGGAAAACGTGTCTAAGTTATCCAGAATGAAGTATAAGGTGCAGCAAACCATAAAAGTAATGTCCCCACATGGGGACACAGGGTCTCTTGTGCAAACTCAGTAATCTGCCCTATTTCAATAGCTGATGACTCATGCATTGTTTGAGAGAATTTATGCTGTTACTCTGACAGCTGTTTGTTCTGACACACTGCTCAAATCAAGGTCAGTATGAACTTTATGAGTGTGTTGACAAAAAAAATACAAAGTCATGTCTGAAAGGGGCATGATTTGTCATCCCAGAGGAGGACAATGTTCAAACTAGGCTACACACACAGCCAGAAAAAGTCAGGTTGTCCTGCTGTGAAGTTACTGAGTTGTAGCCGTGCAGCATGGCTATAACAGTTCTCCTAGTTGAGTTTAAACACCAGTGGAAGGACAGTGTCAGGACAGCCTTCACCCTGCCAGCATCCTGCAGAGGCTGGTTAACGCTGGATTACTGGCTTACTTCAGAGGAGTCAATACAAGGATAATAATACCAGGAGGGCAACCCCCATCCCGAAGGACAACATACTATAACGGAGGAGGCAGCTGTTACATAGTGTGGAACAGATTATGTGTTAGGGCCAGTAGTGAAACTCCTGTACAGCAGGTCAGAAATCAAAGCATGAGTTTGTTCACATCAAGGACGAAGGAAGACATACTTTGTTCAGCCCCAGCGACTGACCACAAACACTTAAGCAGAGGGTCTGAAACATATTCAAGGTCAGGTCCAATAAGTATGCATCAAACCATTGTTAAGAGGGCTGGTGATGATTCAGTCCATCCTCGGTGGAAATCTCCATGCTGATTTTTTGCCATTTTAAGTTACCCTGATCTTTGTTCATATAAAATGCAGCCTTGTGCAAGATGCACAGGAGGCTCAGTAGATGATTTGAGAATGATTGATTTTAAAACTGGTTTATTTCAGGTCCATTTCGAGCCTGAATACATCAGACTCCCCAGCTCATCCTGTGCTGTTTTCAAATCGGAATCAATAGACTGATATCCTACCCTGATAATCAGACTAAACTAACTGTGACGTACAACAATAAACAACCCAGTCCTTTTCTTGTAGGTTCCATGTCAGTAGACATCTGATTCAACACACTGTTTTAATTTGTCTCCTCCTCATTCTAAGTCAGTTGGGGACTAGGTTATGTATTTATCAATGTATCTCTTACATTTGCTAACCACTCCTCAGCTTGCAAACTACTCCTCAGCTTGTGTCTCAGAGGACACAAGTCTTTTTATTTTTAGTGACAACATTCCAGCTACAGTTAACAATAAACTATATATATGCATTAACAGTAGTTAGCAGAATTTCACACTGATAAAATACATTTATCAGATTTAAGAGCTGCTGTTTCTGTAAGCCGATTTACAATGACCTGTACAGCTGTGTCATACCATCTTATCCACGCATGGCACCATTTTGCAGCCATTTTACTGTCACTATTTTTATGGATTTGGCAACGTAGCCAGCTATATCTTCAAAGTGATTTTGGCATTTTATTTTATGCCTTTAGAGATCCAGCAGTAGGAAACCTGGATTTATGTGAAACAATGTAATTCTTAATTCCATCCAAAAAGATTCAAGATTTCAAGACCTTTTTTTATCACATGCAACATGCAGCATAATACAGGTGTAGTGAAATGTTTTTCCCTGATAGTTTCCAGCTTTACTAACTAAAATGTAAAAACCTAACTATCACCATCATCGTTGGGGCTGGCTGGCTAATGTTAGCATCAGCACGGCTAGCCTCGAAGCTCATCGGCCAGTCCAGCATCAGCCTTCATCACAAAGTGGGATTACCTCTGTAGTCTGTTATGTCCCATAACCCTTGCCATAAATGTCTGGAGTCACCGAGCTGGAATTGTGACTCCGCTCTATACCTGTAGTGTCATTTAACCACCTTTAGCACATTCCTCAGGTTGTATGATGCAGACCTGTATGCTCCCATGTCGTGAGACCTGAGTTTTATGCTGCAGTCCGTGCATTCAATGCACTGCATACAGTGCTATCCAACCACCATCTGTGGTCCGGGAGGGTCCGGAGACTTGCGGTGGGGATGATGTTTTGCACAAATCTGCCAATGAAACTCAGCGCTACTTCTGCAAACTCATCAACCTCAGCCAAGCTCGCCCGAAACATTCTCAGTCTACGTCATCGAGTGCATTTTGTAGCATGGCCTCTGATTGGGCAGTCCAACACCTGACGTAGGTGTAAGTTCTGGTGGCTACTTGAGAACATCATGTAGGTCATTCAGGGCCGCTGTGGTGTCCGCTTGTGGTGGAATGTATACAGAGGAGATAATGACCGAGGTAAACTCCCAAGGCAGGTAGAAAGGATGACGCATGATCGTCAGATACTCCAGATAAGGTGAGCAGAAATGAGAGGACTGTAATAGTACATGGATCACACAAATTGTTGCTGACCTTGAGGCAGACTCCTCCTCCTCTAAGTTTGCCAGACTCTGTTGTTCTGTAAATGCATTGGATGGAAAGACAGTCTGATGGCACAGAGGAGGTAAGCCATGTTTCTGTGAAACAAAGCACGTTACAGTCCCTAATGTCCCTCTTGTAGTGGATTCTGGCTCTGATGTCATCCAGCTTGTTTACAAGAGACTGCACGTTGGAGAGTAGTATGCTGGATAGGGTCGGGTGATGGACTCTCTCTCAGTCTGTTCTGAATCCCTGTTCATTTCCCGCAGTGTTTCTTCTTTCTATGTGGTCTCGGGGGTGCAGCACCATTATTTGGTTGGCACCACAGAGGACCTCTCTTGGCCACTCTGAATCTGTGGGTTATTTCTAGGTTCAGAAGCGTGCCTGGGTCAAATATCACCACAACCAATGACAGATCATCAGAAGGAGAAAGGAAAACACAAGAAAAAAACAAAAAAAGCATACAACCGTAACGGAGCTACCAGGACGACGTCCAAATTCAGCAGCACCATCTTGAGACAGCTCAGTTATCATTAAACACAAGTCCAGACCGACTTTTAAAAAAACATCAGAGATATGGACAGTGAGTCAAAGGCCTGGAACCAGATTAATCCTACCTCTGACTTGCATGACCTTGTATAATAATTTAATATGTAAAAAATGCACACTGTTGATTTGACACAAATGACAATTTTTACTATTTACAAGAAGCACCCCTCAGCCTTTGAAAACAGTTGTATAATGTTTTCTCTACTTTTGGAAGATTTTTGTTTAGACTAAGAAACTAAGCCATCACTGATGTTTCACTGATGATATCATAGTGATATCATCAGTGTTATCAGTCTGGGCTCGGGGACTACAGATTTATAATGGAAAGACTGTGTTACAAACTGAAGGTGTGGAGTTACAAAAACATAGGAATTTATCAGGAAGGGAGGCTTTAACAAAAAGATGCTGTTTGTTGCATTATGGGAAATTTGGGATTCAGTGTTGTTGGTGCTTGACCCATACTAGGAAATAAAAGTCAGGATATCTCTGCCTCTGTGATTTCCCCAACTTTATGAAAGTGCAATACCCCTTTAAAGACATCATGTATACAATACATACTTACTCACTTTATGAACCTTTAAAAAATGGTTTCTATATTTCTCACCTGGAAACAAACTAGTTTGATTTTTCTCTTCTTCCTATCAATACATAAAACCGTCACACAAATTAATTTATTCTTCATCTAATTCAGCATAATAGGCTGACTCCTGTAAGATAATCTTTTCTTATTATAGAGTCTGAAAGAGTAGGATGAAAGGCTTTGATTTCATCATGTGTAAATATACAGGGTCTATTTTGAACACCCAGTCCACCAGTGGAGTATACTGTATAGGCCCACTTCTTTTTTGTCTTTTTTGTAATCATTTCATTTTTTTTCAACCACCTACTATATCCGTGTGTGGCTTCATAAGGCAGATATACGTAAACCATTCTTTGATACATTCAAAAGAATGGTCCATACAATGTAGACTGGGTTTTCAGTTATAGAAACAGAATGATGAGCTGTTCCTATAGCAGAAACAAATCCTCAAAGTTGAATTTTATTTTCAGTGGACAATAGGAACACAGTTGTTTTGGGGTAATTGACATTTAGGTGATGTCCAGTAAAAAAAAAAAAAAAAAAAAAGGCAAGCAAAAGAAACCTAACTAAAAAAAAAAAAAACATAACAAAAAAAGCAGCCTCTAAAGAATGTAATGATCATTACACTCCACAACACAACAGTGTTGAATAGAACAAACAACACAGATCATTCAAATGGGGATAACAGCACACATTTTCAGACAGTCTCTCCTCAAAGCCATGGTTTTGGACTCACTTGTACACATGAATAGTGATGGAAGTAGTGTTTCGAAAGAAAACAGAGGGTTTGACAGAGTTCTAATCCTGCATTAGTTTCTCATTTCCACACACTTGGCTAAATGCTGCATGTTGGTGTTGTTGTCAGAATGTCAGTTTAGAAAAAAATTACAAAAAGCTCTGCATGTTGAAGTGTCCTGGGATAAAATACTAAATGCCAAATTGCCTCTGATGGCTGTGTGTGTGTGAGTGTGTGTGTGTGTGAATGTGATGTATGAATGTATGTGCGAATGGGTGAACGCGGCATGTAGTATAAAGAGTGGTCGATAAGACTAGAAAAGCGCCATATAAGCATAGTCCATTTAACATTTACCATTTCTTGAGTGTTACCAGTGGTTTGCACCTTCTGGTAAAGCCTCTGTATTTACATTCATGAAGGCATCTCTAGATTGTAGACTTTGACAATGATACATCTTCCTCCTCAAGTTTTCATGAACTATGCAGATGTTGTGATGGGTTTTTCTTCACCTAGGAAGGAATTCTGTGATCATCTATTTTAGTTGTCTTCTGTGATTCCAGGCGTTTTGGTGTTGCTGAGCTTGTCAGTGCATTCTTTATTTTTAAGAACGTACCAAATTGTTGTTTTGGCCACTCCTAAAGTTTCTGCTGTCTGTCTGATAGGTTTGTATTGTTTTTTCAGACTAAAGATGTCCTCCTTCATTTGCATCGAAACCTCTTTGGACCGCATATTGAGAGTTCCCCTGAGCAGCTACCAAATGCAAATTCAACACTTGGAATCAACTCCACACCTTTTATCTGCTTAATCTGTCATGAAATATCGAGGGAAGAGGCCACAGCTGGCCACGAAACGGTTTTAATTGTCCAATTACTTTTTAGCCTCTGAAAATAAGGACCTATGTAAAAAAAATGGCTGTAATTCCTAAACGCTTAATGCAATTCTGCAGTTTTTGCAATTTTTGTTAAACCCCTTGGATTAAAGCTACACTTCAATCACATCTTGATGACTTTGTTTCAAATCCACTGTGGTGGTGTACAGAGGCAAAATTACAAAAATTCTGTCACTGTCCAAATACGTGTACGTAACTGTATAGATATAGACAGATATAGATATATCTTTTTAAAATAATAATAATAATGGGGGGGGGGCTTTGCTGACCCATCCCGACTGTCTTCTGCTGAGGCCTCCAGCCTTGTTGCTGGGGGGCCGGATGGGGGGGACCTCACCTTTCCAGTGGCCCGTTCTGCCCTCATTCCTCGTGGCTGTATAAATGTAATATTAATTATTACAATAGTTACAATTATATTATAATATATTATAATTAATTATATT
The DNA here is from genome assembly GCF_016859285.1 of Xiphias gladius. NCBI lineage: Eukaryota > Metazoa > Chordata > Actinopteri > Istiophoriformes > Xiphiidae > Xiphias > Xiphias gladius. The sequence goes on along the minus strand of NC_053400.1, from coordinate 2,013,555 downwards.
ATATATAATGATTATTATAGTATTATTATATTACTATCATATTATTTTATTATTAGTATTATTATTGTGATAGTGTTGCTAAACCATATATTTATTATCAAAATAATATCAACACTATGTCTTATTTTCCCATCACTACCCCACACATATTCCTATTCCTTATTCCTTACTCCACACACCAACCTGTCCAGAATCATTTAACACAGATACACATCAATACCCCTCATAAAAACATACAAACACACACATTACCAAACATATCCTACTTAATCTAATCTAACCTCCACTTCCACACTCTTATCATCACATACATCATTGTAACTGCTTTATATCATTGTCTGTATGTTTGTCCATGATGTCTATGTTATTTGTCTTCTAAGTCATCCTCGATGTTTTTTTTTAATGTTCTGTCACGCTATTTCACCAATAAAAAAAATAAATATAAAAAAAAAATACCAGTATGAAACTTATTGATAAGTCTGTTTCCTGATATACAACTACCACCCCGCTCGTCCCACCTCTCCCTCTCCCTGCTCCGTTACGCTCCACTAAACCCTCCACTTAAATCCTCGTCACGTTCGCTGTCTGACCTAATGCGGGAATCAGGTGCTAGCTAGCCTGTAAGTCAGTCATAAAGATGTCTTTAGCAGCTAATACTATCTTGAAGCCTAAGTGCTAGAGTAGTAGTAGATCAAAAGCACATTCACACACTAATTGACAGTTATTAGCTCCCACCCCTTACTTTGGCCTTCTCTGAATAGTTAGAAGGGCGAGGCTCGCTCAGAAAATTGGGAATAACTCTGCAAGGCCACCAGGCTGTTCAGTCTGAGTCACAGAAGCCTTTGAGAGCACCTCTCCACATTAAGGTGTGATTTGGAGCGTATTTCAACTAAAAAATATCTGAAGAAAGATTTAAGGTTAGAGATAGGATCATGGTCTTGGTTAAAAACTGATAACGGTTAGGGAATCTTTGTTGCCATGGTTTAAAAGGACTCCAAGAACTACTTGGTTAGGGTTAAGGATATATCACAGCCATGGAAACCAAAGTTGACTGTTGTAGGAAACAGGAAACAAACAGAAGTCTACCATGTTATAGTCGCACACACCTCCATATGACATTTTGAGGCTCTGCAAGAGGTCCTTGTCCATCTAACTGTTTGTATTAGATATTTAAGCGATTGATGCTGTCGTTTTACTTGAAAGAACAGTCTCTACACAATCACATGCAGCAAATGCAATCATTTTGTTGACATGCAATCTTATCTTATACAACCTTTGCATAACCCTATGTGGAAACCTTTCAACGGGGTTATCCACACTAGTCATTGTGGTAAAGACTGAACCAGTTCATCCTTCACACCACCAGATAGTCTTGGACATATATGACTTCGGGAATTATGGGATGTCTTAATATGATTTTGAATGCGAGTGTCTAACTCTCATTCAAAATCATATTAGTGTGTCTATCTTAATTCTTTACCTAACCGATGTCCCTGCATTTGTTTCTAGTAGCCAAAGTGTGTGTGTATACTAGTGTGTCTACTGTTGGTGGTGCTAGATGAAAAGTCCAGGGATCACTAAAGTCTGTAGAATTCATCCTTTGAGAAGCATGAACATCTGTACAAAATTTCATGACCATCCAATAGTTGTTATGATATTTCAGTTTGGACCAAAATAGCAGACCGACCAACGAAAAACATCTTGCATCAGCATTCGTGGGCTTTACAGTACACTACCAGTTGGGTACTGTAAAGCCTATGAATGCTATGGAAGTTGGCCGTGTGTCTCCTACCATTGCTTGCTCTTAGTTGTCAGTCAGCCACTGTCATCGGAAACAGCCATTCAGAGGCATGAAGCTTACATGCTTCACAAATGCGTCCAAAAACTGTCTCATCCCATTTTGAAAAAGGGAAAAATATATAATGCAAATAACAATAAATAGTTGCAGTATAATTATAGCTTATGGGTTAATTCCTTACACAAAAAGTTAAACTCCAAATTTAAGTTTGACTTTAATATATTGAATAAAATAAAATAAATAAAATAATAATTATCTTAACTTGAACATACAGTTGAGGGAAGCCAAATCATATCTAACAGATACAGAGGAGGTGCAGAGCAGACTGCCTGTTTTCAGAAGGACGAATTTACCACAGAGACAGAGGTGACCACTCTGGTCCACTGCATCTCAACTCTGTTCTTATACCTCATCTCATTTTGAAGGTAGTAATAATGATCATTGGAATTTAAAAAAAAAAATGTCTACAATGCTTTTTCCCTAGCTTTCAAATATAAATCAAAAATTTCTTTTGAAAAAATCAAAATTCAATCTTTTTTCTTCAAAAATGTCAAAAGAAATTTCACCTCAATGAGCTGTGCTTTCACCATTATATTCTACCATCATAATTCCACTTCCACAGTAGTGTTAAATGTAAAGTGTATCCCCATGCCATTTTAGCAGACAATATATAAAATATGTTTTATAATGCACATTTACTTACCTAGGCATTTTGCAAACACCCTTGTTTAGTAGTTCATCTTTCACTTAGGAGTCCAAATTACTCCTAAATGTCATTATAGATTTTCAAGAAACTGTACCAACCAGAATGCTGTAGTTCAGTGTTAGTGTCTTTTTATTACAATAACAAAAAGCATTATCACCAGTAAATCAATATGTGTGTTTATTTCCCCAAAATCATGCAGAGGAGGTTGAAGAACTTCCTGCAGACCTGGGCAATGTCTGCAAACCTTTTTTTTTCAGGCCACTATGTTACACCAGAAAGAGGGTTAGAGCAGCTTCTATGTGACCTTAGAGGGAAAACCTAGGGCAACCCACCAAAACCCATCTGGACACACACCATCAGATTTTACGAAAATTGTGTCATAAACAGAGGTTAAAATAACAACGATTATTTGTAGAAGCATACATGAAATAGAAGCAACTGTACATTATTTGTTATAGTCTTATTCTTATTTACACAATTCAATTACTATTAGTCAATTATTACTAGTCTATGATGATTTTCTTACTGTAGTTTGTTACAAAAACTGTATCAGAAACACCTTTTCATATTAGCTACAGTCCACCACTATAACAACAAACTAGCCACAGTCTCAAAAATGACCACATAACTGAGTTGACACACTAAATAGTATCAACAAAAACTGAACATTATTAAGTAAGGCAGCTGGTAGTTACTGCTGTTCAATTTGCATTGTGTTAAATTGTATTTAACACATGGTATTTCATTGTATTGTTTTTTTATTAAGTAGATATAGAGAGCGCAATTAGACAGTAGAGTATAGCAGTAAATGCAGCACCAGAGATATGTGAATTCTATTGGCTTTTCTTCTTTACTTTAATTAGCGTATTAGAATTTCTGATGAAACCAGAGCGGAAAACGAAGCTATACAACATTGTCCTGCTAAATAAACTCAGACTTGCTCCCTGTTGTCCTCTGCCTATTGCTGCTGTAAAACATGACCGGTGTCTGGGAGCTGTAGTCCTGAGCCCACTCTGCTGCTCTGCTACTCCACTCAGTTGTCTGCAGAGTTACTGCTGCTAGATCCACAACTCTTTGAAGCCTTTGGATTTTTCTGCATTGTAACATCTTTCTCTATGCTTCTCAGCCACACCTTTTTTTTTACCGTGTTATTCAAGTAAGGCAGGTTAGCAACACTCCACTGCTGCCCCAGTGCTTAAGCCTTGATAAAGATACCAACACATAAATGGAAAGTGGGTGGGCGGAGTCGCGGGACCGAAACCTAATGTAGTTCGCTGAGGAGGGAGATGATGACCACACAGAACCATAGTGGGCCGCACAGCCTGCTCCACTGGACTGATCACCACCACACAGCCACACCTGTCTTTCCCTCTTCCTCTCTCTCTCTCTCTCTCTTGCTCTGTCTCTCTCTGATGTTTTATTTTTATCACATTGAGCCACCAGCCCAACTACCCACAAGGAAAAGTCCCAGTTCTCCAGATAGCCACTCCCCCATTGGCACAGTGAGAACTGAAGGCAGACAACATAAGTTGTTTATCAACTCCTCTCTTCTTTCATCTGGACTGTGACAGCTGGAAAGTGGAAGGACACTGTTTAGACAGGTTTTAGTGATTTGTGTATTTATGTGTGAATCTAAGTATATGCATATTTGTTAGAAGTTTGTTGTTTTTTATAGAAAGATATTGTGTTTTACTGGAGCAACTGTTAATGGATAAAATAACCAGATAAAATGTCAGTTTTTAGTTAACCCAGCAAATTAAATACCTAAAAAATCAAGGTACCTCATCACGTTGACACTAAAATCAGATAAAAATGAAAAACTGCCATCATCAGTCCTGCTCACTGATTTGTAACATTGTCCATAATGGTCTAATACACCCAGAGATATTAAAGGGATAGTTACCACTGTATAATTATAATCCCACCATTAATGTTGACCAGGGGGTTTCTGCAAGAGGACACTTGTTCTCAGTGAACGACCCAAGCTAAATAAAGAAAAGAAACTGCGTTACATATCCCATAGTAGCTATATATTTGTGGGCAAAATATAATGTATTTGTGAGTCATCTTTTGATTTTGAGTTGAGTTGTTTAATTTGTATTAGAAGTCTTAAATTTTGTAGTTTAAACTTGTGGAAAAAAAATATTATTTCAGGAAATGCATGAAAGCAATTGTGAAAACCTGTATAAATGAAACAAGTGTGTAATCTATTTTCAGGAGTATGTTTCAGGGAGCTCACAATAACACACTCTTCAAAAAAGACCATCCTCTCTTTTCATTACTCAAATGATGCTCCTCCTGTCACCACCACGGCACTGATGGATGGATGTTATGGGAGGTTTTCCAATGACAGCATGCTATCGCAAGATGTGCAGCCCCATGAGGAGCAAGATTAATGGTGTGTCACCCATCATATGTAGTTATAGAGGGGATTATGAGGGAGGGCTGGGAAGCTTTTACTTCTCCTCACAGACCGCAAACACGACAGCAAGAGGGGAGAATGAAGATTTTTAAAATAGTGAAACGGAATAAAAGAGAGTGGTTAGGGATAAATATAAAAATGAGAGGATTAGAAAAAAGGAGAGATTCAAGCCAGCTGATTGGCAGAGCCCCAGAGCAGAGGAAAAACAGAGTTGACAGCTTGGAGTGAATGGCCACACTGTCCATCTGTATGAATGAGCTTTTCAGCCTCCTCTCTATCTGCACATCCACACAGTAACTGTGAGGGGTGAAGAGGTGACCGGTGGCGGCCTGGCTCTCTGGAGTGTGTGTGGTGTGCAGACACACAGTAATCTCTTCACTTCTCACCTTTAGTTGAAATACCAGAGCTGACATTGAACCTGAGCTGGAGGCGGAACTGTGCATGTGTATGTGTACTGTATGTGTGTGAGTGAGAGATAAACAGGTCAGACTGAGAGCATAGTCTTCTCTCAATAAGGAACAAAGTTGCAGAGCTGAAAAGTAACCAAATGTATCTTTTCTCAAAGATACAGTTGGAAAACCTTCAAAAATTTAGGGGAACTTGAGCAATAAGCAAGAATAAGTGACAAGAAATTGCAACACCAAAATGCCAAAAGATTCACAGTAAATGCAAAAAATAAACAAATAACCAAATAATGCAAGAAGATTAATTATTCATTGATGACAGGCTATTTAACTATCAGAAAGACCTTTAATGTTTCTAGGATTGCATACATCACACACTATTTCATAACGTTTATTATAATTCAGTCTAGTGGATTATAGTTTTTTTTTTAATTTTAGGGTTTACAACATAATATATCCGAGTCTTATTTTTCTTACATCAACTTTAATATATTTTTGTTGCATTTGTGTTGTTGTTTATAGTTATATCATGACACTTATTAAGTTTGTTGTTTAAAATTGAGTGCAATATTTTCTGATGTTTATAACAAGTTATGTTTTTGACAAGATGATACCCCCACAATAAACCTATGGAGGTGTTTTTACTTATTTCATGCCTGATTAGACCTATTCGTAGGTCTGTGTGTGTGTGCACAGACTGTGCAGTTGACATCTCCCTCATGTACCAATTCTTATTGTTACATGGGTCCAGCGACCTCACAAAATTCATATCATAACTCCTGCTACCCTCAACCTGAGCAGAGGTCAGACAGAATAAGTTCAAACGTGTGTAGGTGTATAGGGCCTTCAAGTCTTTGGGTTCTGTTTTTCTGCCGGTGCATGGCATGAAACGCAGTGGCACATGAGTGAACTGCTATTTCCCTGAGGCGCACGGTTTTGTACTATGGTGACTTGGGAGAGGGGAGGAGATGTGCTGAAGAGAGTGTGGTGAAGCAAAATCCAGCGGCCCACTGCAGTCTTGATGCCAAGAATTACTATGTTTTGTTCGGTCCACACTACGCCTCCTCAGAGCAGGTGGGCTACTCGGCGCAGTTTTGTTCCATAGTATTTTGGTCACTTTATTCAGTGATATCATACGTATATAAACCTCCCTAAAATCACACAACCCCCTTTATTAATGTTTTGCTCGTCTTTCCTCTTTGATTTTCCATTTTTCAACCCGCTGAAGTGACACTTGGAGTTCTGCATTTTTAGTTAGCATGCTAACTTCCGTAGAAGAAAATAAGTGATAGAATTAGTAGCAAAACAAGAGTTAACATTGGCATTGCTTTCCACTGCTGGAGACAGCTCTTGGAGTGTAGAGGAATGAATTTTGATGCTGAAATTGCAAAGTTTCTTTTAGACTGGCAAGTAAACAGCTGTTAATGCTAATGTTGGCTAGGTAGGAATAGCAAAAACTTACATATAGCACCTATAAACTTGTTGTTTTCATAAATTATTTTACAGTTTCTACTGCCTGTTAGACACTGACAAATTGAAACAGTTCACAGAGTCTTATGAAAAATCGTAGATCAACTGAAATTTGTCTCTCTGCTAATACATCCTTCAGGACTGTCTGTTCCTCCCCGCTCCCCCAGTGTCTCTGCTCAAAACACCAGATAACTGGGGCAATGTTTAGTCAGCAGGAATCTTCTTTTAAAAGAGTTTGGCCAAAGTGAGATCACCGATGTGATGTGCTAGAGATGGTTCAGGTTCTATAGTAGCATTTCCAAAAACAAAACAATGTTATTTTAAAAATCCTAATTTCTTTGTGGTTCATACCAGGATCATGTTTATGTCGTAATATGATGATGAAGCAGGCAACTATTTCTTTACCTGATTGTCAGCAATCATTTTTCCATTTAAAAGAGACAAATCTAGACTGAATTAAACATTAACAATAATGTCAGAAATATAGATATACAATATGAAAAAACTAGACCGCATTATTAATTCTACCTTCCCTGTACATGCAGTGAGGTCCAAAAGTCTAAGACCACTTTAAAAGTGGTATGGCACTACATTAGTGTTTAACAGTAGATGGTTATATCATATTATGATAAATTAACAGGTGCACTACTATGCACAGAAAACATGATGATTGTAATTTCTTCAACATGTCCAAAGTGAATTCAAAAGTGAATTCAACTCAAAAGAGACATTTTCTGCTCCTGGCAGTATATTTGAGCTGCTGTATTCACATTTTGATGTCCTAGATAACAATTAGTTTCCACTGAGAAAAACTCTCTACGACATTCAAAAACTGTAATTGCATCATGTGTTTAAAAGGGATTAAACAATGTGATTGGACACGATTGTCATAATCTCTATCACTCCCCCCTACAATGTATGATAACGTATTCTTTCAGATCCCACCCCGTTTCCATGTGCACCGCAATTGTGCCAGACACGCCTAGCCATAACAATACCAAAGTGTGCTCGGCACGCCCCTGGCACATTTGTCTGCATCGTGCTGACGGCTTTACAAATCTGGGCCCTTTAAGTCTTGAATAATGACAGCTTTCAAAATGGTTAAGAGACATAAACGCAACATACGTGTTTCAATTCCTGTCAGGGAGTTTTCTGTCTCCACAATCTGTCAATAAAGGCAACAATGCCATAAAAAAATCTTTAAAAAAGTCAACAGGTATCTAATACGTGACTAAACAAAGTAATTCTGAGTGGTGCAAAAATCATATATAAATCTAATATAGTAGACAGTAGAAGAACTTTTAATGACTTGCGCTACATATCATCATATTGTCCATTTATAGTATTAGCCATATCAAGGCCATATGTAAGATGCGATTTTCAGTTTCTTTTGAAGATCTTCTCCGAAATTGCCAAAAAACTGCTGAAGCAAAATATCAATATCTATTAAGAAGATACAAATTAAGACATGTTACTAAACAAACACAACATAACTAAGCAAACATTTGAAAACATTAACATATAGCTATCATATAGTCAAGTAGGCAAGTAAGTATGAAAATCAAACATCCAGCAGGAAGGAAGGAAGGAAGGAAGAAATCTCATCACAATGACTCTGTCCGAGCTCTCCTTCTTCTCCCAATTAAACATAATTTTGCTTCTTTTCAGGAGCTCCCATTCTTACTTAAACACATTATTGTGTCCCTTTGATTTAAACCTTTATGGATACCAATGCAATTACAAGCAGCTGCTTACTAGTTGCTCCTTTACCAGGTATAAATCCAATCAGAGCAATCAGGAGACATTGAGACATTATAGATTTACAAGTTAATGGCAAAAGTAAAGAACAAAAGGAAACTCAGTAAAGCCACAAATTAACTACCTCTTGTTCTGAGCCGGGAAGGAAGGAGTGGAAAGGAGGAGGAAGGAGGTGGTGAGCAGGGCTAAAACAATAATAAACACCCCAACTCCAATTCACCAGAAAGATGTGAAAAGATAACCACATTCCAGTTGTAATGAATCTGCTACTGAATAATAAACATAAACACAACTAACAGCAGCACACTGGGCCTCCTCAACAGGCCACATGGTCAAAATTACATTATTCCAGATGGATATCTTAATCGTTCCTCATCTGAGTTTGGGTTTCCTTTGAGCAGAGCTTTCTTTGAGTGTGGAAGACCATAGGCTGGGATGACTGACACTTAACGCCTGTTCCAGGCTTTGGCAGTATTAGCAGTGAGGATCTAATGGACTCAAATTTATCAAAGTTCACTGAAAAATCAACCAAAACACAGGTCTTGGCATCTGCTGCTTCTTTTTTTCATACAAGACAGGAATGCAAGATCCCCAACAACAATACAGAAAAATACATTCTGGGCTCATGAGACTTAATCAAAGTTGTTCAAGGGGCCCTCCTCATGCAGTGCCATCAACCCGTCCCTGATGTACACCCATGATAAGAGCCATCTCAATAGGCTGGGATCACAGGCAGTTTTGTTCTCATTAGCCTTTGCTAACCTTGGAATCCTGGCACTTCAGTAGCTACAGAGAATTTTCTTAACGCAACGTGGGTGTACTTTACATTTCAGAAATATGTCCAACTTGACTTGTTTGGCTCAGAGAATCCTCATTCTTTTTCCGCCTGTCTGTTTTGGACGGGTGAATCTATTTTTCACAGTGGGCTGTGAAGCAGAGTAGATGGCAGACTGTTATCATGGATTAGTGACAAGAAATGATGAAAGCATTGACATTGGGAGCTGATAGTGTTAAAAGTTCAAATTGTTTAACTTCCATCGTCCTTTGCAGAAAACCCATTGTTAAATTGGTGGATAATTCTTGTTTATTACAACTTTGGTCTTATTTTTTACGTTTTGGCCATCATTTCTATCAGTTATAACAAGTAATTGTTGAGATCTTGCTTGTTAAACCACAATGTCTCATATTCTGCTTCTACACTTGTTAAACATGGAAGTTTTGATGTATGGGAGTAGAGGCTTTGAAGTTTTTGGAAGTAATGAGGTGTGGTGAGTAACAAAACGAATTTCTTCTGCTGTTGAGTAATTAGTCAAGTAATGTAATATCTTCTCCAATAAGGGATAAGAGTGAGCTTGTCAGATGTTGGTTTCAAAAAGTTAAAGAGTTTGTTGGACACAGTACATCCAATTCTGACTTGGGGGGGGGGGTGTTCCAAAGCTGTTTGTACATCCTGACAAGCAGTACTGATTAGTCATACTGGCAGCATTATTGATTATATTTTCCAAGTAACTTGCCCAAAACTGTTAAAAAGTTGTGGCTTTATATGTCTTTTTAGTGTAAAGAACACATCATACGAGACATGCTGGATCGCCTGCGTCAGGCAGTGGATGGGTTGTGTTCGAACAGCTGTCCCTGCAGCAACGTTGAAGGATGACAGGTAGAGGCTGGCACCAGGATGGCCACGCCAACAGAAAACAGACATATAGGTAAAGGTGGAGGAGTGTAGCTCTCACTTTTTCCTTTACTTTCACTCTCTCCACTAACACTGATTCCCTCTTTCTCTGCTCACCTCCTCTTTTGTGCAATAATGCCAATAAAGCAGCATTGTTTTCTTTAGATCCATTTCCCCACCATTTTATTTTTAGTTACAAAACAGTGTGTTAAGCAGTGTAAAGTGATGTAAAATATCAGTGACAAAAATAAGGTTAAATCATGGAAAAGAAAAAGAAAGCAAACCTCAGCTGAGGTCAATGAAAACCAAGCTCTAAATCTTGTAGCACGTCTAGAAAAACACCTGGACAATAAAAGGCAATCAGGCGTGATTCTGATCCCACATCTGCTTGTAATAATCCATGCAGCAACCCACGCATGCACCCTAACCTTCCACCACAGGAACCCATACAGGGAAATCTAATTCTGGTGATAGACCACTTATCGTGCCTTTTATCTTTTGTTTTATCTGGTGTCACCAAGAGCTTGCAAAGAAATAGTGATAGAGTCTGCCACTAATAAGACCTAATATTTCATAAATAATAACAAACAGGGGGAAAGAGGATGAAAACCAGCAGCTTGAACTGTGATATTACAGGGGTGTACCTATTGTGTGACTGCTACATTTCACTCACTTTTTAATGAAGAACTGCTAAAATACATGGAGTAGGACACATGCTTTAAGTTGCAATCTCAAAGATTTTCATTTAAATAAAAGTCACTATCTATCACTGAATGAGGTAACACAATTATGATTGAGCCTATGGCCCACTGATGAAAGTATTGCAATATTTATATATTTGCAGTATTACGAACTGGGTGTCTATAGCGACATTCCCAGAAAAAAATGCTGCATTAAGTTACTGCTAATGCCAACCGAACATTTCCTACTGCTGCAGCTTCACATTAAAAGCATTTAACTAGCGAAACACCAGTTGACTTTTATTATGAAGTAATCACAAGAAATCCAATGTGACCAGTGAGCTTAGCAATTACTGCTATTGTTGATCAAAAATGCCTCTATAAAACAGGACAACAGTCATATTCAGCATTTTTGGACAGCGGCTCAGTTTGAAGTATTGCAGGGAGTAAGGGAACAAGAAGGAGCAGCCACAGTGAGCTGTTAGATGAAGAGCTGCAGTTGACAGGCTACACACCCCCAACTTCTCAGCCAGATAACCTACTCCTTTCACTGTGGCCTGCCTGCACAGACTCATGCCATTTGCAGCATAAAGTCAGTTCACGGTTGCTCACAGAATGATGGAAAAAGGCTTCTTTATTAAAACGACAATAGTTTGTTTTGCTGCCCCCCGAATTCTGTTACCTGTAGTATTACACTGCATTTGCTGTTACCACCAGTAACTACAGGTGTCGCCAAATCAACCAGGACTGAATTCTTCGAAATTGGCACTTTAATACACCTCTCTTTTACCTTCTTTTCACTTTGTATGTATCATTGGAAAATCCCGTGCTGCTTTGTAAGGAAATCAAGAATTGGCTGAAAGCGGTGCACACGACAAAGAGGAGGAGGAGTTAAAAAAAAACAGTGCAACTTCTATTATATGGACATGGTTCAGGTTTAAAAAGTCAGACAACAATCAAAAACGATAATCTGCATTTTATGTTGGATGACAGTGGTTGCAAGGGGTTTTAATATAAGCAATCTTTTCTATAATTAAAAATCAAAACACATTCTGGAATATGAGGAAAGAGGAAAAAGCAGAAGAATTTCATGTGACTCACAGAAAGAGAATGTTGCATCGGTGGGAAGAAAAAAGATGGCTCTACAAATTAGACATCAGCCAGTTAGAACCTTGGTGACAGTGACTACTTACGCCTTCAGTCAGTAACCCAACAGTTAAAGCTGCACAAATAACTATTTAGAACATGTCATGTAAAATAGGGCCCCAAGTCAAGTATTTAATTTAAGGGAATGTATTTGAACCCTCCACTAATGCTGAATGACTGCAAATCATGCCACAGATTTTACTTGAGATTATATAAGGTTGATTGGTGCAATATTACTAACATGATAGCTTCCTTAATTTTGGACTGTCTATAAAACACATTAGCTGTGAAAGCCCCCTGGCGTTTTTGATTGGCCATAATCACTAGGGGGCTCTCTGTTTCCTCAACAGTCAAAACTGTCAAATGGTATGCAATTGTTCAAGTTTGTGTGTCAAATGTTGAACTCCAAGCAAAAGCTTCACACAGATTTACTTAACTACATGAGTGAATGTGCTAACCAAGGCAATTCCACTGAAATGATTTCCAGATTTTAGTGTTTTAAATGACGATGTGACCAAGCATTTGGATAGCTCTCAGAGGTGAAAGGCTGTTGGTTCTGCTGTTACTATTAGTTGGAGTAATACATGTATACTAATGGGTTGATGAAGGTAGTGCCAACACAAATTTTACATTTAAAGCCCCTATTTGTATGGGTGGAAAATGTCTTACTTTGTTGACACCCAGTGGCACTAACAAAAAAGACACTATGGCTGACAACAATGCATACCAATGCACATTGTCCCCTCCCTCCTATTGAGCCAAGTCTGGGACCATAAGATAAATTGGATGACAACAACACATAAGGCGTACCAGTTTTTACTGTGATTGCCTCATTTTTCTACAAAAATATATGTTGCTACAATCATTTGAAAGGTAATGTAATCACATAACATTTTCTGCACACAGGAGCTTCAAAAAGCAGACTGCTCTGAAATTTGGAAAAAGACAGCTTCTGCATTGTGCATTAATTTCTAATAACGGCATGTGTTGTGAATAATCTACTAAATGCACGTTTAATAGATAACTAACATCTGTGGATCTCTTCAATCACATATAATAATGTATGATTGAGAAAGATTGAGAGATGATTGAGACAGTTAGCATGGTTTATGCTGCCATGAGAACTTGTACTTGTGTCCCTGTTTTTCTCTTCATTCACAATTAAAATGAGATAAAGAAGCAGATGGTGCAAAGGCTCCATAGTAACAATCAATGGGACTATGGACATAGCCAGAGAGGGTACAAATTAATTAGTGCTGACGCTGTCATGAAGCAGCCATGACAGTGTCTAGACACAGCTGCACTATCTTTTGGCAGTTAGCAGAGAGTGAGGGTAGAGTAAGGTCAGAGTCCAATGTGCATGTACAGACAGGAGACTGATTAAAGGAAAAACCAACATAAAGTGTCTTAGTAAGGTGGTGGACCACCACGAGCTGCTAGAACAATGCACCTTGGCATTGATCCTACAAGTCTCTGGAGCTCTACTGGAGGGTGTTCTGATGATGGTGGTGGAAAGCCTTGTCTAACACGTCAGTCCAAAACCTCCCATAGGTGTTAAATTGGGTTGAGATCTGGTGACTTAGAAGGCCATAGCATATGATTCATCATCATCATCAATCATTATTCAGTGACCTCAGTCACTGAAGGTCACTGGATAATGATTGATTGATTGATTGACAGTGCCCATCCTGTTTCCCTTTAATTTGGGTGGAGAAGCCTCAGTGGAAAAACCTTTCTATCCCCCTTCACACGGCTGTCTTTTCTTCCGCTAACTTCTATCCCTCTCATATACCTAAGAGTCCGACATGTACAGCTCATGTGAGGGAGTCATTGTGAAGATTAACAATCTGATAAAGATCACACAGTACTTGAGGATAGAGGATGAACTGCAGTTTAATCTAATATATGCTCACAGACACATTCATGAGCACACACACACAGAGAAACTCTGTAAAGCAGGCTTATGTCCAGCAAGCATTTAGATACTGAATAGATGCCTGCAACAACACCGACATCCTGCTTATAATAACTGACAGCACGAAATTTGTAGTCATTGATTGCTGCTACCTGACATAAATACCTTTGTAATGGCACTCGTCGTACTTTACTGTCATTGTCATATTTTGAGTTTGTTTTGGTTGAAGTTGAACTTGGCCTCCTCCTTTACATCCCTATCTGCCCGTTCTTTCTTTTCAAATCTTTTTATCAAGTTTTTCTTAAAAAGAAAAATGAGGCTTCAAGGCTCAACTGAAAAATTTCTAAGTGTGCAAGTGTAACCCCTTGTCCCAATATCCGCCCCTCCACAGTGTCCATAATCTCGTTTATAAACTCATGCCCAGAGATAGATAGGGACTACATAGGATGTATCATTCGCATATTTACACTTATCCCAAGTGGGACTGACCTCAGGGTAAATAGTGTTTTGGATAATTTGACTGTAGATATGTGTATTTGATGAACTACTTCAAACTGTATTGAAGAGTGCTGTGAACACATGGAAGAGAAGTGCACAGACCTAAGGACTGTATCCCAGATGTCATTCATTATATGCTGAGGTCTTGTTCCATTGCTAATTTAATAGCACTCCACAAAGATGAATACAATTTTGATATAGTGCCATACAGATTAGAAAAAAGCCCTTTTATCAAATGGGTCAAGTGTGAGAAAAGTGACTATGGCAATGGGGGATAAGCCCAAGGGAAAACTATCTGGCTCTGCATATAATGCCCAATCTGCAGGCATCTGAAGAAGTGTGTAACTGGTAAGCCAAATTGGCCAACTGATGGAAGGACGAGTCATAACACGAAAGCCCCCAGCAAGCCAGGGGGCGAAAGTGGCTCAGAGAAACTGACCTCCGTGCTATTGGATGCTGGGGGTTTAACATGCAGAGAAGCCTGTTACATATATTAACAGCCCATAAATAAAACCTAAAATTAGGCAGTGAATAACACTATTATGTTTGGGTCTCTCAAAAAGGGGCTCTGTGTAAGAATTTTTTTTATTCCTCCAAATGTATGAAGAAATCATTGAATGTAGAGATTTAAAAAAAGATTTATTGATAAACACAGGAAGACATTTAAAGAGGCATCTGTCTGTTCTTAGTGGATAAAAGCAAACAAGTTTCATCAATCCCAACGTCAAGACATTATGAAAGCACAATATAGATATAATTATTTATATTTCCCAACCATACAGTATTACGACCACTATATATGTGCATCTTATTATACCCTCACTAAATTTTAAGGCTACTATACAATATGTAGAATTATTTAATTAGGACGATGAACAATCAAAGTTAAATATACTGAAATCAAAAAGTTGCTAATGGTATGCCACTCTTGTTTGAGAGGCAAATTCTGAGTGGCATGTCACTGTTGACTATAGGTGTGCTGCTGCTATTCTACTGGCAAATGGCATCTACAGATGGAATGCCATTCATGTTCCACTGGCATATCCCACTCCCTACAATTATACAGTATTTCCCTCATTTAGTGATTCCTACTAGGGCTGTCACGTTTTGCAAAAATCAAATTTGAATGAATTTAAAAGAACACGCAATTCCTGCAAATGAATTGTGCGTCCACATGTTGTGGTGGTCCGCTCAGGACGGCTTTGCTTGCTAGCATCCTCCATTTTCATAGCAAACAACATAACATTACTAGCTTAATTTACTAATAGGTCAATAGGGCATGCCTTAGGTCAAGCTGATAGTAAAGATTTAGTCCACCCTCTGCTGGATCACAAGGCAAACTACTTCGAACAGTTTGTTGCACTTATAGACTAAAATTTGAATTCAAAGAGTACATTAAAGTTTGAATATGAAGTTTTTCCTCCACGTTCGAATGAATGTTTAAATTTCAAATAAAAAATGACAGCCGTAATTCTTATGACAAATGCCCCTGCTGATTATGGTATATCGCTGTTGTGTGCCACATAAAAAGCTTGTAACTCCTGTTACGCTGACAGGTACCCCTCCCTACCAACATATACTGGTGGTTTGCCACTCTTGTTTTAGTGCTGTATGCCGATTCTTAGTGATATGCCAATCGACTGCCATGTAAAAAATGGTATGATGCTAATCCTTACTAGCATATCCCATTGCTATGGTTACAGTATGCCTTAACGGCAGATAACTGCTGTTCCACTAACATATACCATTTCTCTCAGAAAACATAATGCCAACTGATATAGAGTTTACATCAATGATTCAACTTTGTCTAAGACAACAATCTGTTTGCTAGCCATACAGGGCTAATACAGCTATGGCTAGCCCCACTAGCTTAGCAACTACAAGGGTATAGCTTTCATCACATGAAAGACATTCATGTCTGTGTCAGCTGCCATGTGGTAAATTGAATGAGACGCACAGAGAGGTGTGCCTGCGGTGGGAAAGCCTGACCAACATAGCCAAGGTTTCTCCAAAATGTCACTAGATTTCTTGCTTGGTACTTTTGTGAAGAAAAGTCGCTAAAGGGGTGTGAAAAGTCGGTAAATCTTGCAACAAAGGCACTAAGATGGCAACACTGCCTGTAAACGTCCCCCTGAGGATGCAATAGAAACTAAAAATTCAGTTTGAAAGAGAAACAGACAATGGGAAAACACCGACACTAGGTCAGCAAACCTGTGGTGTGACGTCAGTACTCAGTCCTGTGGCATTCGGCTGACTAGTTGTGTTTATCACTAGGTCATTCAAGGACATTCGTGTTTATAGGGCTGGCCCCGCTATTGCATTCCAGCCAAAAATCAGCATATGACACTAAAACAAGAGTGGTATACTATTAACCAATTTTCAATTTCAGCATCACTTAAAATTGGGTGAACTTAATGTGTTGTCTGTTGGAGGGTGCCAAGGTCATACATTTCAAAATTGTGCACATAGTGGCTTTACTAAAATATTTGAGGTATTAAGGTAATGAGAAATGTAAAGTGTTAAAAAAAATACAACACAATAGAGCAATTATAAAGTAGTAAATTATGTAAAGCTGTGCTCACAAAATAATAATAAATAATACCTAATGATTGATTATTTTACCTTTTCAAGTCATGTGCTGTATATTTACTCTTAACTGTGCTTTCTTTGTATTTGTGTATTACTGTAGATGCTGCTAATGGGACAGATTACTCTTAAGGGTAAATCAGGGTTTGTTCAATATAGGCTTTTGCAGACTAATGTTTGCCAATATACAGTGTTTTAACCCTCTAAATGTATGGCTTTTATACCATTAATCTTTGAGGTCGTTAATTAAATCACAAAAAACTTAATTTAATGATTGAAAATTTAAAAAAAACCTTTCCTGCGGCTGTGTTAACAATTTACGAGCTTTGCAAACCTTCAAACTTAAATTCCCAGTTCAAGTGATCAATAGTAAACCCTGCAAGGTTTGAAGCCCCAGACCCCAAATATTCTTGCTTTGCCTCTCTAAAGGATTCTGGCCCAATATGGAACTGAGTAACAAATAAAAGACAACGAATAACCATATCAGCATGTGTTTTTTTTTCTCTTTGGAGAACACCAGGTCCACAACAGTCTGTTGTCAGGGATTAAGTAGCTGCTATATTTGCCAGAGAAAATCCTGTGCTCAGTATTGCTTTATATGGGGAGATAACATTCTCCCCAGCTCATACACATGTACAAAGTCTCCAGCAGGCTCTCCACTCAGCCATACAGCCTTTCAATCTGTGCAAACAATTTGATTTGGACAGGTCCAATCGAATTAAGTAACAAAGCTGACAGCAGCTGCAATGAGAAGTCAGAGGCTGAGTGTGCAGTGTTTGAACCCTGGCAAGGTTTCTCTAATTGAGCCCCGATCATTTTATTCACCAGTAAATGGGATGATCTGCCACGACATCGAGCCAGGTGGTAAAAACAAATATCTACACTGAATGTACAAAAATATAATAGAGTTTCTGTATACTGTGGGGCTGCAACTGAGCAAGAGGAAAGTGTTCCTAATATTTAGCAGAGTCAGCATATAAAAGAAAATCCTGGGCCTTGATTCAACTATCCTACCATACTCCATCCATCCATCCATCCATCCATCCATCCATCCATCCAGCCATTTTAAATACCTGGACAGAGGGAAGCGTGAGGAAGATGAGGACAGCCCTGCAGAAAATAAATGATTCCATCTTCATCTGGATTTTTCCCCAGGTCAGGGTCTCTGTACAATTGGGCGAGCCCCAACCTGTGTACAGGAAGTAAACACATCAAATTAAAATACTTATACAGCAACACAGTGGTTAACTGTAATATTAAAATGACACCGCAGGGTTGTGGCCCTGTTAGCAGGGTTAGTTACCAGGGCTGGATTATGACACTAGTGGGCCCCATTGTAAAACTGAGCTGCGGGCCCCTACTGACCCACTACACCCACATAAATCCCCCACTCTATGCATTGTATACGTATTAGTTAATCAAATTACAACAAACTGATTACTAAGCACACATGTATTTAGTGAAGTGCCATGTAAGAAAATTATAGACTGATATGATGAATTGCTGAAAGGGGCACTCTACTCAGTCTGTGAAAACTGTTGTATAATGTACTCTTTGTTTCTGGAGGAGCTTTGTCAAGTCGGAGAAAATAATGTTGTAGCGATGTCATCAGGGTTATCTCAGCTTGGGCTTGGGAGCATTAACTAATGAACATAAAGTCAGTGTTTGTGGCGTGTAAAGCTTGGCTAATAAAAGATGCTACTGAGATGCATTATAGGTCTGTAATCTTGCCTTGCTAATTAATTATAGGCCTAAATTAGTCATGATGATTTTTTTTTTTATTGCAAGACAAAAAGACAGAATATTTATATACAAAACCTGATATTCAAACTTGATTATCAATTAATTATGTAAGTTAGTCAGTGATAGAAAAAAACAAATATTATATTGTTACAGATTCTTAGATAGAGGAATAAAATCACGAAGCGTGTGCAGAGATCACAGCGAATTTCTAAGCATCAAGAACTGATTTTGGCAATAACCACCCCTAATGAACGGCAGCAGCCGCAGGCTTTCGCCCCGATGTGTGGGTAAGTTTGGGGAGAAATAAACACCTTACCTTCTGAATGGGAGAGGTCCTACGATCCCTATGCACTCATATGGAGATGTAGCATCAGATATTCTCCAAAAGGGGTCCGATTATCCACCTAGTCACAATCCCCAGCGTCCACACTCCGAGTCAGACACGTCCAAAAAGTGACGGAGAGAGACCGGTGGTGTGTCAGAAAAATCTACGCGCCGGCACTGTGTGTCTCTGGTCAAGACTCTCCTGGCTCTGAACAGCGAACAGTCCCGTCTGCCTGACACACAACTTGGGACCAGAGTCAAGTTAGACACAGATATACAGCTTCCGCTCATCACTTTTAAAGTAAAACACTGACAGGCAGTTTTGTACAACTATATCTGTTTTCATTGGTGTTTATACATTTATCAATGTATTATATATATATATATATATATATATACACACACACACATATATACACATTATTACACATTACACATTTATACATTACACAATTACTATATTATACACATCTATTTAAATAATTCATCAGCCATACTCTTACTAAAGAGGCTAGCAATTTTTGTCAGTTCTAGCCTTTGTCCCCCAGTCAAAGTAAAGGTATAGTAAAAGCCCAGTCAACGCATGCTACTATTGTGCTTTGTTTTGAGACAGCTAACATGCATCAAGAAGTTTAATCATTTTCGGTTTTATTGTCATTGGCGATGTCAGACTGTAGTTGTACATGTGCTTAATGCTTTTCACCTTTGCTGATAGGGCTTTATAACATTCCAGCAAGGGACTGTTGATAAAAATGAAGCTAACTCTGATACATATATGAAAATGTGTCAGTATTGGCTATGTCTGGCACATTGATATGGAGTCCCATGTCCCTGATCATTTTAGAGTAAGGTTTTTTTTTTTTAATTGGTAGCTGTTGGTTTAACATACCATTTTCACTGCGTGAAATGCTGTGATTACGTTGTTATTGTGTAGGCTACATCTCAATTTCATTTTACCTTCCAGGGCGAGAAGGTTAAAAAAAAACCTGCTTTAATTCTGAAGGGTAACTCAGCTAATTTCTACCACCGCCCTGGTTGGCCCTAGCAACTTGACGCAGCGCTGCGTAGGCGAGTCTGATGACCAACCCCTCTGTCCCATGTGGTGTGGAGGAGCAGAACGCATATGGAGGAGCAGTCATCCTCATCAGTCTAATATTCCTACAGTCAAGAGCCTGAACTAGTCAGTATTGTAGAGCTGGCTTACATACTTCATGGTTTTTTTCTTTCTTACATTTTATATAAAATATTTTTATATTACATATTTGCAGTGATATATCAACATTGTGATCATCAGTATTCCTGAGTGATGTTATGGTAAAAAAACTGGATTAACAACTGCCTCAGGTCCAAAGACCTCTCAAGACCCCAAAAGCCTCAATTTCATAGTATGGAAAATGGTTTAAGGTCATTTTAAATATTATAACTTTGTATGGAATTATGGAGTAATAAAGCAACATACCAACTGATATGGTGCAGACATTAACGTGTGCCCTTTATTATCTGAACCCATGTGTAAATCTGGTCCTAAGCCTAAGAGTTAATTTAATAGCATATTTCTATAAAGATGTGGTTTAACTGTGATATTTCTGGTGGAGAAAAGAGTAGCTGTACATTTCTCAATCAATGTACTTAAAGGATATATTCACTAGTCTATCTTTAAACAGTTCCTCAAAAAATTATTTTGTTGTTGTAGTAAATCTTTCTGTCCCTATTGGTTGTGAAGTGATCCCTTCCAAAAGCAATTTCACAGTAAGAGATGAACAAAATCCACAGTCCTCGTTTTGTGCAACAATGAATGCAATTTCACATACAACTAAAATCAGACTTTAACAGTCTGAGTTACGCAAATTAAGTGAGTATCTTCTACAGTGAAAGCATTTTAGTACAAAGTTCCCTCCTTGTGTTTTGCCAGACAGTGTTTCCTTGCTGAGCTGCAGGGGAGGGACAGTAACACAAAGAGGAAATTTATTACTGAATAGAAGATCCCAACTTGACTTGCCTAACTCAGCCTTCTGAAGCCTCATATTTGGTTCAGCCAAACTTTAGAATATATTTTACACCAAAAGAGAACTGTGGGTTTTGTCACCCATCACTTACATTGGAATTGCTTTACAAAAAGATATCCAGGGCCACTATGGACAGGACAATGATTACAATAACCCGTTTAATGCACATATGGACATGTGAGTAATGTCAACCTGTCATCTAACTACAATTTTGTGGTATACTTTACTTGAATATCGTCATTTAATTCACCTTACGTTTCTACTTAACTCTGAAGTTTTTAGAAATATTGTAATACATTCGTTTGACAGCTTAAGTAACATTATAGATTAATATTTTACATATAAACCATACAATCATTTTATACAATGCTTGTTATAGATTAAGTTACCCAACAGTTTAAGTGGGTAAAAGTAGAGCATGAATGTTCATTCTTGACCTTGGAAACTGTAGTTTGACAAAAATCCATAAACAAATAAATACATATATACTGTACAGTATACAGCAAACTGAGTACAACCCTGTGCAATATCATTAGAATCTTAAATGATTCAAAATTTTACTATCTTAAAATAATTATTTCATTTTTAAGTTGAAGTGTAGGGTACTTGATCTCATGTATAACTAAAAACAAACAAGTTAGATAAACTACATTGAAAACACAAACCCAAAAGTACAGCCTAAATGCTACAAAATTTATTACACCTGTCTTTTCCAATTAAAGCTAATTACATGATAAAGGTTGTAAAAGAACCTGTGAACTCCATAGCTTTGTCAAACCCAGTCTTAGCCATGCTTAGGAGGTCTAGGAAGAGCCATACAACCAAACAAAGGGCTGAGAGGCTGTCTTCGAAAAATGATGCCACACTCTATTCATGCAAACTTGCATTGAAAAACAGACAGGTAAGTGCTTCTGACTTGGCATAAGGATTATCTGTGGAAACTGGTGTGTCAGTAACTGATCACACAGTGAGGAGGACACAACATTAATTCAACCTCTTCAAAGGGTGTCCAAGGAAAGTAAACTTTGCCAAAGAACTTGAAAAGAAGCCAAATAAATGTCGGCAGCACATTCTTTGGTCAGATGAAAGCAAAATAAATTTGTTTGGATCAGATGGGGTCCAGCATTTTTGGTGTGGCCCTGGCGCTGTGTAGTGCCGCTGAATGAGAGCGAAAGGTGCCTGGGAGATGACATTTATAGATGGCACTTTGTATGCCTTGTCAGAGTAGTTAAACACCTCGACCAGTGGTGACTTTAAAGATTCATGATCCAATAGTATAATATATAATATAATACTGACAAGGGTAGAACGGCCAGCGTAATGACTACTTTTTGTTTTTTATGCTGAAGAACATTTTATAATGATAATTCTACACAATTCGTAAGTGAATATTTGAATGCATATGGTATTTGTTGTAATTTTAAAACTATTTCCTTGGGCAGGTATCCATCTGCTATAAATTAATAATCCAAATCATTATCATGATCTCAACAGTAAATTTTCTATTCAAGCCCATTTTTAAAGGATACATCTGGAGTTCCTATGTATTTTTCTTTTATAGTTTATTTTTCTCATTTTCAACAAATTCCATGAACAGGTCAAAACAAACTATGAATGGATCCCACTAACAAGAAATGCAGACATAAGTATTTGTATCCAAAACCAAAGCCTGATATTCGTTATTCCTCTGTGCCACAGCGCTCTAACGTTGTATAAAAAATATTAAGAACAGATGAGTTCATTTCATTAACATGAAGAAAATAGTCCACAATAAATGCAGTGTTTCCTCCTGAGTAACATTGGCTAAAAACTACAGTGCCTAGCTGTTTTCTGGAAATTACTAACCCTTTCTTTTTTTTTTAAATGAAACTATAATCTGTACTTGTGATCTGTTTTTAGAAATGTATGTCTTCAGTAGGAACCAATGGGCTTGTAATTGTGAGCCACAGACATCGCAGGGAAGTCAGAAAGTATTGAAAGACAGACTAACACATTGCTGATTTTGTACTTTTCATGGGATTTTTTGACAATAAGAAAAAATGTAGAATAACTTCAGCCTCAGACTTTAAATAAAAAGGCTTATGTGGCAGTTCACATCAAATTATTGAAACAGATGAGGGTTGAAAAGGAAGTAAATGTTCTAGTGAAATTATCTATGCCTGCATCTCAATTAGAGCAGATCCACATCAAGTACCCTGGTTTCTGTCAGTGTCCATCATTCAGCTGAGTGCAATACACACACCCTGATTATAGTGGAGCAAAAACAGAATTCCCTGCCATCGAGAGGGGGGATCAAAGGGTGTGTGCGTGTTCAATCAACCCCCCCCCCAACACACACACACACAAACAGCCCAACACACACACCACTAGCTTTATTATGAGGTGAAGAATAGAAGCTGGCAGAGTATGAGGGGACTGGTTTCAACTTTGACTATTGAGAACATCAAAAAGCTTCAGTCCGCAAATTACCTCAAGGCCCTCAACTGTAGACAGCTCTGCATTTGTGGAAATGTACTGTATATGTGCAGGGCTGGATGGGGAGGTTTTGTATTTGAATTGACTGCATTATGATTATTATATTATAATAATTATATAGTAGCAATTAAACTGCATGTTTAGTCACACCGTCAGTCAATATGCCAGTCAGCATAACAGTTATTTAGGGGCAAGCAATAAATATACATACGTACTGTATGTTAGAAGATGGATGTCAATTTGTACAAACTGAATCATTCTATTAACAAAAGTGTGTGTGATGGAGGTCTGGCGCCCCCTTTCATTCAGACGTATACAACATGTACAACTACGGGAAGAGAAATTTACTCTCATAAATCACTACTGGAAATTACTATATTATTACTTATGACGTCACACATTTCACTTTTAATTAAAACGTTTAATTTAGGATGTTTGTCAGAACATGTGGTCTATGAGCCACTTACTGGCCTTTTCCATTGAAAACATTTGGCTTCATAGACACTTCATTCCCGCTGAGCTAAACTGAATGACTTAACATTTTGTGTTTTGTTAATTTGTTTAATATATGGGGTCAAGAATCGCATTCAAAAAGCTTGGAAAACAAACTTTTCCTTTAAATACAGTCTTGTGACAAGTGACATCAGCGGACGGCTTTTGTCCAGTCATCTCTATCAGCTGATGTCCTGGAGGAATCTCGTTTAGGTCAAACCAGACAGGGTAACGATAAAAAAACAAAAAAAACAAAAACGGATGTTGTGTGATTTTGCCTTCAAAGTAAAGTACTACGAACGTACCATACAGGAAAAAAACACTTATGGCTTTAAGGTACCATTTTTATTTGATGCATAGAAATTCAGTGTATTACACCACAAATTATAAGTTTATATCAAGTTGCATGTTCCAAGATTAAAAAAAAACACCCTCCGTCCTACTGTTTAGTTTGTCATATTGCAAATCAAAATTAACATTTTTTATTTTTATATTTTTATATTTTCTTCTTTGTCAGTACATCAAGTAAAATCACTTTATTTGGATTTGTAGTATCCCTTAATCTGTTACATGTTTTAATGATAAAAACAACTTTATTTTCATTTTTTCCCGATTTTTTTTTCTTCATTGGCTGACTCTAATTTCATCATCTCCTTCCACGTTTTAGTGATTTCATAAAACCTTTCAGATTTTTGAATCTCATCAGAACTAAGCCCCATCCCTATTTTTGTTATCTGATGTGTTATCCGTTTTATTGTTTTGTTACTTGTGCAAATTATTTACTTCCTTACTTAATAGTATTGGTTTACAGCTAATGCCATATCCAATGGCTTGTTAATCATGGATTTAACACCACTGGATCACTGAAACTGTGCTATTTGACCAAAAAGGGTATAATTTTTGAAAACATGAAATTTTATGTGCCCGATGGACAGTGGATTTTAAGTCCAACAAATTAATATTTGATGATTTAGTTGCAAAATAATAAGTTGTGTCTATTATTTTAAGATGGTGGACATCCTCAATGCTAAGTAAATTACAATTTACCATGTATTTCCAAAAGTAAATATATATTTTTTTAAAAACTTCTGTAGTTTTTATTACACATAAACATCCGGCAATACAGTTTTATTTTGGAAATGATACCCGGAAATGTGCGGTGTCATTTTTGGGTCCGTTTACGCTAGTGACGCTTTTCACTTGTTCTCAGTGCGTCAACTCGTCAAATTTGATTAATTTCAGCTGTGGACATCTTTCGTGTACGAAAACGTCCACCGACAAGTTCTGGGGACCAGATCCAGGTTTTTCATCTGCAGCGATGATCGATGAACTGTACAGGAGCGATTCAGTGTGACTTTTAATAATTTTAAATATTACTGCATCCATTGCTTGTGGTAGTTCGAATGGGTGGACGTTACTGCGGGCCGTAGTTTTGTATATGACTCTTAAAATCAACCAAATTTTCTGGATTACTGGTGGACCCTAACTAGGAGTGTCCAACCTACCACCATCATGGCCTCTGCCACCTCCACCCCTGCTGTTTCCAGCGGCCGCTCCAGCCGCTCCGCATCCCGTTGCAGCGCAGCCGCCGGCCTCACCACGTCCAGCACCAGCCCGACCTGCCTGTCTCGCATGCAGGAGAAAGATGAGCTTCGACACCTCAACGACCGCCTCGCCAACTACATCCAGCGGGTCCAAGAGTTGGAAAGCGAGAGGTCCTCCATACTGATTCAGCTGGAGGAAAAGGATGAATCGAAAAGCCGGGAGATGGGCAACGTGCGGCGGCTGTATGAGGAGGAGTTGGCCGATGTCAGAAAGTCCCTGGACGGCCTGGCCGGAGAGAGGGCCCGTCTACAAATCGACTACGGGAATCTCTGCGAGGAGTACAGGAAACTTCAAGCTAGGTAGTAACGTTGGTGTTAGGATACAGCCAAATAAGACCATGCAGGTGTCGGAGAAGCTGTTACACCAGACTCCAATCAAAAATCGGCTTATTTAATGCAATCTTGCTTGGCGTCAGACGCACACACCTGCAGAACACAGATGAAGACATTTCTAAAAAATCGTTAGTACCGCTGTATAATTTGGGACACACTCAACATAAGTGGCAGGTATCCCACTAATATTCCTACTTTTATAACTGGTTTACACTTCTGTCTTACTAATCTGCGTATTTGCGCAGAATCTAATTATAATTCACATTTCATCGAAGCGTTTAATAAATTTGCCGAACTGAGCATTGATTCCTTGTGAACTAGTGAATCAGTTTGAATTTTATGCAGTCTATCCCTGTTGGTAAAAAAGGCAACATTCAGTTGACAGTTTCCTTAGACTGAACTTGGTTTGAAATTTATATTTTATTCTTTGCTTTCAAATGTGTAAGGTACCTCATGTTGGCAAATGTGATCTGCATCATTTCATTTTTTTTTTTATGTGGACAACAAGAATTTGCAGCTCTAAAAACAGCAAAATTGACAACACAGATGCAAAAGAGTAACATTTCCTTTCAGAAGCCAGAGTATGAATAAATCAGTTTGTAACACTGGATTTCTAGGCTGAAAAATGTTTGGGGATAGCAGGTCATAACAAAATAAGGTTTTGGTAATCCTTAATTCTCCAGCTAAACTGAGAAGAGACCTAGAATAGTGGTATGATACCATGTATGTATGTCAGTGACTAAGGCTGCAGTCAACATAAGATACTGGAATGGAGTTTGGCATGATATGAGAGAAAACAAGTTAAGTTGTCTTCTATGGCGCACATCATTTTTATGATATTCTCCCTCTTCAGGAACCAGAAGAAGGAGAGTGATCTGGCGAACGCGTTGGCCCAGTGGAGGAAAGTTGAGGCAACTCTGAGCTACAAGGATGCTGAATGCACTAAGTTGCTGTCTGAGAACAGCAGACTCAAGGACGACTTTACTGACCTGCAGGGCCAGCTGGAAAATGTATGAGCTAAAGCTAGATCTACTCATCCTAGAACATATAGAGGGCTAACTGGAGTCCGTAAAGCCCCTTGTTTTCTTAATTTGGCAACTCCTAATGCCAAATTAAGAAAATAACTGATTATTCAAGAAAACATGGTTTAACATTTTGTCTTAGCGTTAGGGACGAAGCTAGAGTCAGGACGTGGTTAGCATTGTTTAGCATGAAGACTGGAATCAAAGGGAGACAGTTAGCCTGGCTCTTTTTTTCTTTCAAGTGAGAGAGCGCATCTACTGGTCTTGTGTGGAAGTCTGTTCCCCGCCCCTTAGAACTAAATATCCCCTCTGGCTTGGGATAGGGTCAGGTCAGGTTAGGTTATGGGGAAGCAGTAGCAGTAATAACTGGTTGGAGTCTGGTTAACCATCGCCAACAAGTGGTTAGGGATAAGGTTGGGTGCAAGTTAAGGTCAGTGGAAATGTGTATCAACAGTGAAACGGACTTCAACACACTGGCAACTCTAAAGCTTGATATTTAACTCATTGTGCCTTGTTTATGTAACCCATGTACAAACAGCCACGTAAAAATTACAATTTGTTTAGGCTTAGACAAATGAGATACACCGTGTTAAGATGTCAAACTGTTGGGAGGATTATTTTTAGCAATGCAAGCAGCATTGCTTTAGGCAAAGTTGGTTGTCAAATTGTAATTTCTCCAATACTCTTGTTTATGACAAAATACTTGCAAAATTAATGAAATTCCCATCAGCCTCAGCTCTACTTTGTGTTTAGTACCAGTTAGCAATTTTTACCATCCTAACTTATAAAGATGGTGAACATTATACCTGCTGAAGATCAACTTATCATTTTTGACATTAGCTCAAAGAATCGCTGTGCCTTAGTACAGCCTCACAGAGCTGCAAGCATGGCTGTAGACTCTTGTTCCACTTTGGAAAGGGCTGGAGAAGGCATTTCCCCCTGTTTCCAGTCTTTATGCTTTAAGACAGACAATGACATACATAGTTAACTTTTTTTTTTTTTTAAGTATAAAGACTTAGTAGGAAATTGGTTGGTTGGCAAAAGTAAAAAGTTTTTAAGTTTTCAGCTGAAAACGTATTAAGCCTTTAGTATTCATAAAGCTGCTGTTGGTTGGTTTAAACTTGAAGTCGTTATGACTTTATCATATATATTTTAAATTGTTTTAAAACATTTTTAAAGTAACACCGACAACAGTCCTCACAACTTCTGTGTGGTAAATCTTGCAGTATTTCCCGCTTACACTTTAATGAAGTATCAACAGTTATTGACTGAAGTCTTAAATTTTACAAAACAAAAAATGCCAAGGAAAGAACTAGGGGATTACACCTTTTCCTTATGGTGTGGGGTCAAAGAGGCAAAATCAGAAAATCACAACCATCATACCATCATTCAAGTCAACTTAACTTCCCAACCTTAATTTATGTCAACTGTTTGCTGGATGAAAATCCACCAAAATACTCCACATACAGCAAATATTGGAATAACTGTGACCTATGTTTAAAGCTCATCCATGACTTTAACAGAGAGATGAAGCCAATGATGGTACAGATTCATTGTCTGAAATTGGCTAATATATTCTGATTTTGTTGGGTGTTACTGTATGTTTCAAGAGATTTTGTGTGTCACCAGGTAGAGGGCGTACTGTCAGATGCCAAGAACCAGCTGAGCTCTGAGATCCTGAGGAGGGTGGACTTGGAGAATCAGATGCAAACACTCAAAGAACAGCTTGAACTGCAGAAGAACATCAGTGAGCAGGTAACTCTCACACACACAGCAGCAAATTGTCAAAGGGGGCAATTTGCTAACCTAAGTCTAATTTCAACCAATGATTCTCTCTCTCTGAGCAGTGTTTGTTTTCTGTGTTGCCTCAGACTGATACTTGCACAACTCAGTGGTTTATTTATATTTTTTTAGGAGATCTTGGAGATCCGAAGCCGACATGAGAGCCGTCTAGTGGAGGTGGACTCAGGAAGACGTAGAGAGTTTGAGAGTAAACTGGCTGAGTCAATGCAGCAGCTCCGCCAGGACCATGAGTCTCAGCTGCAGCAGTACAAAGAAGAGATCGAAAGAACCTTCAGCTCAAAGGTGCAACACAGAACTTGAGATGATGTATTTAAAAGTGGCGAGATTTATTACACATTAAGTTTATTTCTTGAATTTTGTGATATATTAGAAGTCTTTTGTGTTTACATCAAATTTTTTCTGCGCTACAGTTACAGAATGCCCAGCAGGCTGCACTGGAGAAAAACAACATTGTGTCAGCCACCAAAGACGAACTGGAAACCACTAAGATCAGAGTAGAGACCCTCAGCTCCCAGCTACAGCAGTACCAGAAAGATGTAAGTTCAGTCTATAATATAATGTAAATAGATCCGTTAATAAAACATTAGCTATGGAGAAAACATAGCCACAGCGGCTATGTTGGTAGCCTGGTTCCACACCTCTGACTCTTCGATTATGTTTTTTATTTTTTTTACGTGATACAAATATGTCTGGGGTTGTAGTTTCTGATGGCTCAAAACAATAGATGAATGACAAGCAAGGATGAGATTGATGAGAAACAGTTGCACTAGTTGGTGTAAATTGACTTTTTGACGGGGCAAAACGGGTCAAAATAAGCCCCACTTCTCAATAGAATTTGGCTTACATGAACACAATGTCAGACAGAATGGATTAAGTTAAAAAAAAAAAAAAAAAAAAAAAAAATTGGCAGTCTGATTATCAAGCTGCCATGTTGGGGCTGTAACACATAATGGCTAAAGTTGGGAAGAACAGATGTGACAATAATGTGAGGTAATGTAGCAAATAAGAAATGACACTAGTATAGTTAAACCTACACACAAGAGCTGGGCAATGCTAAACCTCTTGAATATCCTTAACATTAGAAGGATCATGTGCCTATTAAGTAGCCGTAAAGTCTGTTTAAGTATAGTACTATGCAAAAGTTTCGGCACCCCTGGGCAAGTGATGATTTTTGAGT
This sequence comes from Xiphias gladius, assembly GCF_016859285.1. NCBI lineage: Eukaryota > Metazoa > Chordata > Actinopteri > Istiophoriformes > Xiphiidae > Xiphias > Xiphias gladius. Next base: position 1,983,521 of record NC_053400.1, on the reverse strand, counting down.
TGAAAAGAGATAAATGTAACCCCTGCAGCAATATACATAAAAATGAGCCTTTATTCAAACATAAATGCACTGTTACTTTTTTTATGAATTTAAGAAATAGAAATTATACCATAATTGTGGCATGTGCTAAAGGTTGGACACTTTACTAAGTCAGTACTTAGTAACCCCCTTGTGTCAGATATCACAGCTTCCAAATTTACCACCAGATTTATAATCCTCAGTGATTGTACATCCAGTCCTCCTAATCAATCTATAATCTCAATTTTTTTGTTTTTATGCCATGTGGACTCGAGTGGACCCTTACGGACATGAAGAGGAAACCATGAATTGGCCTTTTAGGTATTAAGGCATTCATTTGATTTAATATTGAAGAAGTAAATAGGGCAATCAATCAATCAATCAAACAACAAACAAAGGAATCAAGAGCAGAGGGCCAGCACGTGGGAACTGTAGAGTTCAAAAGTGACTTCTAGTCAGTCATCTTTTTCAGTAAAAGGCTCACCATTATGAAACGCCTTACCACCAGATTTAAAATCTCAATCAGAACACTTCACTACACAAATAAAACAGTGGCTTAAACAACAACAAAGATGTGAACACTGAACAACTTTGATTGGACTATTAGTCACTTGTCAAATTTTCACCTACATACTGTATTCATACTTTGTCATCCACTCACCCTATCACACCTAGATTATATTGTCATATAGTGTGTATGTATTGTACAGTCATGTACAATACATACACACAGACGTGCATATACACTTGTACACAGTCAGTTTTAATGTGTCTTGTTTTAGCAAATTAGTTTCAGCTTGAAGGTTTATGTACATCCTCTGATACTCAACACTCAATATTTTTTTTGTATTATTATTATAATAATAATAATAATAATAATAATAATAATAATAATAATAATAATAATAACTTATAGCACTTTTCAAAACCACTGTTACAAGGTGCTTCACAAAGAAGGACAGATAAATGAAAGCAGGAAAACAAATCAGTCAAATAAAATAACACTAAACAGTTGAAAGTAATGGTAAAATAATGGTTAAAATTAACACATAAAAGTAACAGATAAAATAACTAAACAAAAGCCATAGGATAAAAGTAATTTTTGAGAGAAGATTTAAATTCATACAGAACATTTTCTAGTCTAAGTTCCTCAGGCAAGCTACCCCAGAGGGTTGGAGCGAAAAGCCCCGTCACTCTTCGTCTTCAGCCTTGACGAGGTCTAACTAACAGGGCCTTACCTGAAAATCTCAAATTACGGGCTGGTGAGTAATGATTTAGAATCTCAGTCAGGTAGCTCAATGCCATGCCATACAGAGCCTTAAAAGTTGAGAGTAAAATTTTGAAATCTATTCTAAGACAGGCAGCTAGTGAAGGGAAGTTAAAATAGGTGAGGTATGATCATTCTTTTGTGTTTGGGTTAAAAGTCTGGCATACGAGAAGTGATAAAAGCATGAATCACTCTTTGAAGATCATTAAAAGAAATAAACAGTCTAATTAGTTATATTTCTCAAGTGGAAAAAACACTACTGCTAGCTTTGTAACATGGAACTTGAAAGTGAAGTTCTGGTCTAAAATAACTCCAAGTTATTTAACAGTGGGTACCACATGTTGAGCTAGAGATCCAAGAGTAGGTAGACTTTGGCCATGAGCTAGCCATCAACCATGTGGAATAAATATACAAACAGCTTTCCGTGGTGGTGGTAGTATTAGTGGCCGCAGTGGTAAGAGTAGAAGTAGTAAAAGGAATAGGAGGTGGTGGAGGAGGAAGATGATGAAAATAAGACTTTTCAGCCAGCTTCTGTGTAATAAACCAGTATCACTGTGAAAAGTCATAACTTGGCCTCTGTGCTCGTAGTACTGTCATTTGACCCAAACTGGCATGCATAGTGAAGACTGGATTTTATTTTATTTATTTATTTTTTGGAAGTTCAACAGTGAGTTTGAAGCCACGATTTTGTGTGTGTGTGTGTGTGTGTGTGTGTGTGTGTGTGTGTGTGTGTGTGTACTTGTACTTTTGTCTTTGACCAGTTTGAGTTATATACCTTATGGAGTGAGGGCATTTTGGCCAGTCCTCACTTTCTGACACACCTTCAAATGGCTGTTTGACAGTTAAGATTTGGTTTTAGGGTAAGGGTTGGGGTTAGGCGTTTAGTTGTGATGGTTAAGGTTAGGGCAAAGGGAATGTATTATGTCAATGAATGTCCTCACAAAAGTGTGTGTGAGAGTGTGAGAGAGAGAGAGAGACTTTTCTTAGCTTAGAGGTTGCTTTTTCTTGGTTGCTCTCATTATTTGACATTTTTATGGCTTGACTATCTAGATGTGCGCAGCACCTTTTGTTGCATTAGATGCTTCAGTAACCATTGAGGTCACATATCATTTTGTTTCTGTTTCAATAAAGCCTGTTGTTGTTAAGCTGACTCATGTTGTCTACAACCTGAAGATTATCTTGTTCTTTGATAATTGTAGTTGCAAGTTTTGTGCATAGCTTTGTTGTTACATGGTGTCTACTGTACATGTTGTCAAGTGGTTCTTTCTTGCTGCTAAGATTCATATTAACATTATTCATCCTTCCTCTCTGTCAGAAAATGGTGCTGGAGAGCCGCTTTCAGGAGCTGGAGAGGACTCTGGACAGGGAGCGGGAGGTTTGGCAGAAGAATCTCAGTCAGAAGGAGCAGGAGCTGCTGAACATGAGAAGCCAGATGTACAGCCAGCTGGAAGACTACGAAAACCTGCTGGATGTCAAGCTAGCTCTGGACATGGAGATCAATGCTTACAGGAAGATGCTGGAAGTGGAGGAACAGAGGTATGGCTGGTTGCATCACACAACAGTAGAGCAAGGCATCATCCATTTTACCGTCTGCTCTTATAAAAGGCTGTTTGGAACTTTTGCTCCTAGTTTTGGTAATCCAAATAAATGTTAGTCATTTTTATTTCAGATTGCAGCTGTCACCCAGCCCCTCCCAGCGTACATCTATACCTCGAACACATGAACACAGCAGCCGCAAACTCAGAGGGAAGAAACGGAAACATGAGGGAGCCTCTGGCAGCTCACCTGCCTATAAAATGTCCAGTCGTTCAACAGCCCATGGTACTGTGAGCGTGGCAGAGGTCGACACCGACGGAAAATATGTTAGACTGAAGAACCACACTGAGACAGTAAGGCTATAATGCAGCTGGATGATGGGTTATGTTTTTGGATTTGTCTTCATTTGTACTTTTTAGTATCAAGAATTAGTTTGAATGTCCCATTTTCATTTCATTGTCGGCACAGCTGTGCACAATTTTACATGTCCAAGATATTTTACCACATGGTTAGTACCACTTAGCCTGTGAAAACAGTTGTATGATGACTCCTGTCGCTCCCGAGCAGCTTTTTCAGGACTGAGAAAATAACCCTGGTGATGGCATAGTGATGTCATAAGCTGGGCATGGAGGCTGAACATTTATAAGATAAAGTTGTAGAGATATGGATCTTTCTACAGATTCAAAAAAATCAACTCTTGTACATCGTTAACAATATATTGACACAACTGAGAGTACACAGTATAGCACACACTAGAGTCCAACAGAGTTCACCTTCAATGAAAGTTACTGTTTGGGCGTATTTAAAATTTATTAACGTAATAATTAGGTTTTCAAGATGGTGAAGTATTTTGTGAATGTCATACATTATCACCCAGAGATGAATGTTAGTGAAGTGGAGCTCGGACCCCCAACGCTAGTAAGAGAGCCAAACCAATGCATACTGCGCCATTTTACAAAACTTCAGCTAACTGTCATTAGAACAAAATGAATTGTTCCATAGTTGAATTTAATTTCAAGGCCTTCTCCTGTACAGTATTGTGGATAATGATGGGTTTCCCTGGTGAAGAGTGTATTTTCCTCTGCTGGAGACATAACATTAGTAACAGCACAGTGGAGTACTCTGACTCAGAACACTTTCAATTCATTATTGTCTTACTGGCAGAAGACTGTAATGTGTGTTTGTGTGAGAATACATTACATTTTCATTCACTACTTTGCTTTATTTGCTCTGTCAGACGAGGTGGCTTAACTGCCAGTTATGTTTCATATTGTTTTTAAGTGGACAAAATAGGAATGTATTGGTAAAAGCCTGAAAACTCCTTTTTCTTTTCACTAAATTGATCATCGATTCTAATTTATGGCACCAAGAATTTACTTATTTAACAAATGGATACTTCTTTCTAGTATCAGTATTTTATGCAACATTATAACTGTTCCTTCTTTAATTTCTGCATTCCAGGAGCAGCCACTGGGTGGTTGGGTAGTTCGGAGGATGTATCCAGACTCTGGAGACATCTCCTTCCACATCCCCTCCTCCTGTGTCCTGGCTGGTGGGCAGACACTCACAGTGAGTAGTATTATTGTTTAATTGTATTTCCCTCAGTCAGTGTTACAGTCTCAAATGGAGATCAAGAAGGGATACAATAACTGAAACCAACACTGACCCACTATGGAGAGAGAAAACTCACAAGATCACTGGGAGGGAAATACGATTTCTTGAGCAGTTAAAAGGGGGCCCTCCCCAAGTAAGGGAAAGGAAGTAACTAAAGTGTGTTTGTGTTTGTGTAACTGAAAATGTGCGCGTCCACGCGCATGCACATCTGTCAGATCTGGGCAGCAGGTGCAGAGGTGGAGGCTGATTCTGGGGACCTGATTCTTCAGGGCCACAGGAGCTGGGGCCCCATCTCTGATGTAAGGGTAATCCTCCTGAACCCCAACCATGAGGTAAGTGAAGCAAACTGCATCTTTCTGAATGCACCTGTACACACTGTTCCAATCACTGCAGTCAAAATTGCTACAGTATATATTTTTTTTAACATTTGGATTTGTCTTGAAAATAAAACCCCAAAAACTGCATGCCTTTTAACCTTTTGAAAGTCAAACTCTAAACATAAGCCACGGTTCTAAGTCCAAATCAATCTCATAGCATGGCGTTTTTTTTTTTTTTTTTTTTAAGGATGAAGTGGTGTTTTTTCAATGTATTTAAGTGCAAATACTTTGTTTCTGCTGACTCTCAATGCTGGATGTAACTCACCTTAGGAGTCATGTGATACCTTTTCAGGAGATGGCTGAACGCAGTGTGCATATGCAGGGTAGAGGTGATGAGGAAACTGAACTGGAGTTTGATGAAGAATTTGTTTCAGGCAGTGACATCCAGCATTTTCGGAGACAGGTAAATTTTTTACGTATAAAACAAAAGTTCCATAACCTCAGTATGTAGTGTGAATAGTTTTTTAAAGATACTTGGGCAAATACTTCAGTAGGTTAAATTTGACCTCACTTTTTTTCCCCCTGCCTACACTGAAGCCAAAGAGAAAGAAGAAGAAGTGTTGTTCTGTGTCTTGAGTGCAGAGCAGACATGTGCTGTACAGTAGGTGAGGAGGGTGATGCTGCCCCACTGAGGCGTTTCCCCTCTGCTTGTCTGCCTGTACCTGGTGTGTGTTGCTCTGTGTACTAGTCACAAAATGCATGGCTTGTTTAATACATTTGCTGCTGTCTTTGTGTTTTATTCAGCAACATGCTAAGCATATTTGATTGAAGACTAGGGGCCTGTATCATGAAGCAAGTTCAGTTTAATCTGCCGTTATCTGGCTTCATTGGGTATCATGAAGCTGCTTAATTATTTAACTCTGGGTTAACTGACTAATTTGCAATACTTTCCCCTAACTGCATGCTCAGGGCTAACCAGACTGCCTATACTGTGTGAGACCAGCATGTGTCCCATGTTAGTAATGGATTACATGTGATAACAATAGTGTGGGGTTTTTTTTTTTTTTTTTTTTTCAGGATCTATCCAAGGAGGCAAGCTGTGCCGTCATGTGATTGCATGATCATCTCCTGCTGACCCTCACGTCCACCTGGAAAACCTGGTCTTCCTTTGGCCTCAACAACAAACTCCACTCTCCGATTTAAACTACAGTAGGACACTGAGATGTTAGTTTTGACTCTGAAGAGATCAGATGCCTTACAGCAACAGTATCAACCTCAGTATTCCTCACCTGTTTCATCACTCTTAACTGCACAAGATATGAGCTTTGCCTTGAATCGATCTAATTTAAATGAATGTGTGTGTGTGTGTGTGTGTGTGTGTGTGAAATAAAACTGTTGGTATAATAAAGTTTTATAAACAAATACAGTTAAGTCACACCCTTCTCTCTAAGAATTAGGACTGTTTATTACAACAAATGCAGTTATGGCTGAATTTGGCAGGAAAATCTACTGTAAAAAGAAATTTAATAGCAGGAGGAAGATAGGAAGCTGGAAGGGTTGGTTCATCCCAAATATGCACTCATGAAACACTTTATTATGAACACCTGCTCATTCTTTCGATTACCCAGTCAGCCAATCATGTGGCAACAGTGTAATACATAAAATCGTGGAGCTATAGGTCAGAAGCTTCAGTTAATGTTTGAATCAAACATCAGAATGGGGAAAAAATGTGATCTCTTTGGCATGACTGTTGGGTGCCAGATAGGTTGGTGTGAGTATTTCTGAAACTTCTGATTTCCTGGGGTTTTCATACGCAAGAGTCTCTAGATTTTACTCAGAATGGCGCCAAACATCCAGTTAGCAGCAGTTCTGTGGACGGAAACACCTTCTTGATGAGATCAGAATTTGGCATCAACAGCATGCACCCCACCTGCCTTTTGTCACAGTCCAGTCTGCTGGTGGTGGTGGTGGTGTAATGATGTAGGGAATGTTTTCTTGGCACAGTTTGGACCTTAATACCAGTCAGTCAAGGTTTGAATGCCATGGCCTGAGTATTGTTGCTGACCATGTGGATCCGTTTATGGTCACAATTTACCATCTTCTAATGGCTACTTCCAGCATGATAATACAAGTCACAAAGTAGTGTACTTCAGTGGCCTCCACAGTCACCAAGGGGCCTCATTTATAAAACAATGCATAGGATCCGTACTAAAACTTAACATGCTCACATAATCCGAAAATGGCTTATGCAAAAATATAAGTAACCAGACATATAAAACTGCGCGCACACGCCTCCCCTTATAAATCACAACCAACTTGAAAATGTGCGCACTTTGTAAGTCTCATACGCCGTCCCTCATGAATAATGGTATACATATTGTTCCTGTGAAGAATGGAGGCAGTGATTAAAAACTAAAAGTCTGATGGCTGATGGCTGCAGCAGCTTTTAATGTAACAAACAGGACAATTTCCAAGATTAAACAAAGTGATCAGACATGGAGGTGGGTGCCTTGAACACTTTGTTGCACACTGTCAGAGCATGGAGCGGCCAGCGATGGCACAGAGAAATCAAAGCTCACCTCTTGGTATTTAAGCATGTAAGTAGCTGATATGATTATTTCTGCAATTCTTTAATGTTACTGGATTTCTTGGATTTCTACAACCAATGATAATTTAATCTAGTTAATGTGGTTGAAGTGAAAAGGATTCAGTATATTTAGGCTTAATATAGGGGAAAGGCAGGCCAACTTTTCCTGAATCCTGCCACCTGCCACATCATCTGCTGCATCATCCTAGCATTTCAACAGATGTGGTGCGCTCCACAACTGTACACGAGTGACAGTAGCATATGGTCCGGCCCTCTCCTCTCTGCACTACAAGGATGAGGAATGTGATGGTGAGACAGCTGTGATGAGCTAAATTTGATTTCAGATTTGAGCTGGCTGATATTTTACAATTGAAAGGTCCTTATGGCATAGTTATGGCTCACTAGCACAAGTACAAATAACACTGCTGGTTTGAATATTTATGATAAAGTGGGTCTATAAATAACGTGTGATGTGAAGTGAGAATAAATGTTAGGTATCATTCTGCGTATAATGATGCCTCTCACATTTAATTTATACAATCCAGCTTCAATTCCCACCTCACCATATGCATCGCCAGTTTCCCTTGTCTCCAAAATGTGTGTGCAAGTGGATCACAGTTTCCATAAAGGTGCGCAAATTCTCCTGTCAAGTTTGTTTTTATAGATCCCAACTTTTGCTTGGAAAATGGTACACCCTCTTTCAGGCCCCGTTTTGTGTATATGTAACGGTTAAAAATGAGGCACCACATCTGAATCCAATAGATCTAAATCTGTTCAACCGCATCCAAATGGGATGTGGTTGAATGGGAGATTGGCAGCATGAATGTGCAGCTAAGAAATCTTCAGAAATTATGTGATGCAAACATGTCAACACGGGCCAGAATATCAAAGGAACGTTTCCAACATCTTGTAGAAACCATGCCACGAAAAGCTGAGGCTATTTTGAGAGCAAAGGGAGTCCTACCCAGTATTAGTATGGTGTACCTAATAAAGTGCTTGGTGAGTGCATTAAAACAAAACAGATCAGTTGGTAATCTTGAGTTAATTCCATGTGGATAAGGAAATAAAAGAATCATCATAGTCCAGTCCAGAACACGTCATTGTTTTGCAGCAAGCAATTATAAAAATGATGAAAAATTTTGGAACACATCCACAGTTGCCACAGTTGTTCCTGGCTCTAAGTTTCCACAATACGTTTGGTGGGAAAAAGTTGCAGAGGCTGGTGGAACAGTCCTCCAACTCTTGGAAGGGTCTTCCATCCCCAGCCTCAACTCAGCTCTTGTGTCAGGATTGGGAAGTGTCTTTAGCTTCATTACTCACTTCCCTTATATTTGAGGTATATTCAATATTTTAGAATATAATCTACACCATAGTCTCTTTGTTGGTGGATTTGCTGAGAGTGTTTATGGACAGGGTCTGTTGGTTATGTGTTGTGTCGCCAGACAAGGGAATCTGCAGTCGCACTCTCTGGTTGGTCTTCTTCCACGTCTTGAATAGATGCATCTGGTAGCGCACAGATACCTGAGAAACGAATATCCAACATACAGTATTTTAGTACACTTCTGTTCCAAAGTTCTATACTTAAGACCTTATGTAGGTCATGATGGAAAATGTGCAATCTCTATAACAACTGAGCAAACATCATTCACAATGAAAGCCTGGAAAAAGCTAGTGAGTTTCACTTGAGCTAAGAATATTTTGTCAAACTACTGTTTCTTAGGTCAAGAATGAATTTTGACTCTCAAAGTTAAAGTTTTATTTTTTATTGGGATTTTTAGATTTAAAACGAACAAATTATTTGAAGGATTGATTTTAAAAAATCCAAGTAATTAAAACTGCTAACCAATATTTTTATATTAACCACCAAATCAAATGACTGTGATGTGAAATGGGGTGGCTCGTAGTGATGAACTCACAGTGAATTATCACCAACTATGCCATGCATTTTGACCTCCTTCAACTCATTGTTTGGGTTTTACATATGGCTGGATTATACTTAAGGTTAGGGAGGGTAAAATAAAACTATGTTCTGTCTGAATGAGCAGTATGACCTTGAACGTACCACGGTCCAGAAAACGTATATGGTAAATAGTGCCAGTGTGAGGACCAGGAGCCCTAGGGCCTCTATGCCATTGGTTAGGTAGAGGTCCATGGCTCCCTGAACACACAGCCATCCTGACAGGCTGGCCAGTGGTGTGATGAACAGGAAACATACTGCGTCACCACACAGTGTCCTCCTCTGCTGCTGCATGGATGGAGAACACAACCACTGGGGGGAAGGAGAAGGGTAAAGGCTAGTTAACAGCACGTTATAAAAGACAAGTTCAACCGAGGATTTTGATAAGTGGGCTTGGTGTGGAAGGGGCTCTCGGACAGATGGACATGTACAGATAGAAGATCTGGGTTGGAAAATATGCTATTTGGTCAGAAGGTGGTGCTAAAAGCTTGGATCCTGTGAACAGTTACATGCAGGTAGTAGTAGTATTGGAGGTATAACTGAAGTACTAGTAGTGTAAAATGAAGTATGTAGTACAGAAAGGCTATAAATTCTCTAATAACTGAGTACAGATAAAAGGATAAGAACAAGTCATCATATCGTCATAATACAATCGCAGTAAGGGTCAATAAACAATAATATCAGAGGTCCATCGCTGGGATTTTAATCCCAGTCCAATCAGTTATTTGTAGTTTTTATATTTGTTTATCTTTAAGACGTACTCTGATCTTTTACTAAAGTAAAAGTAGCAATACCACAGAGTAAAAATACTAAGTATTAGCATCAACATATACTTAAAGTACCAAAACTAAAAGCACTCACAAAAAATTGAAATAAATAAATAATATATAAAAATAAAATAATATTCTATTAATGCATTATAAGTACTAAAGAATGAATGTCTAAGCATAATTTATATGTTGCAACTGCTAAAGGTGTGGCTAATTTTATAAAATGCTGGGTAACTTAATCTATAAAAACATAGCATAGACCTAATTTATTTGTTGATTATAGTGTAAGTGGAGTAAAAGTACAGTTAAGCAGAAAATGGATAATTAAAGTGAAGTAAAAATACTTCAAAATTGTACAGTAAAGTACTTTAGTAAATGTATTTAGGTAATTTCTCGCAGTGCCAGTCACAGAATAAGGGCTGGGCAGTTAGTACTGATATTGAATCTCAATCTTTTTACGTTGAGCACCAAAATGTGTCTGAAGCATCACGCATCAAAAAGTTCTGATAATTATTGAATGCTTGGTCAGATTCCTAGGCTTCTTTATATTCTTTATTGTGACATCTCCTGATTTAAATCAGGAGCCCTTCTTACTTTAGACTATATTTTATTTAGCTGAAGATTTTAATTTAACACTAATGCACTGATATGATTTCCCAATGAAATTAAGGTGCCTAGCCATATATTAGGTTTTGCCCTAGTCTTGTTTAGCTATAGAATGTAAACTGCCCAAGGTTGCTAAAATGTAATTCTAAAAAAAATACAGCGGATATACCTCGGTGTCTTCAATGTTAGCTATGATGATGTCAAATTATCGGCAAGCTCTACTACTTAGTTGGAGTTTATTATAATTACAGTATTACAACAATATTCTGCAAGGGACTTGCAGCGTGAGCTTTGTTTTTGTATAATGACCAATCATAAATGCACAATATTACCCAAAAGCTTAAAAAAAACCGAACTACCAAAATTCAAAACAGAGGACTGAAACTTGGTATCATTCCTAACTGATAAGTCTGTTAATACAGCGACTGTTAAGCTACATTTTAATTTTTTCTGACAGTTGCAAGCATTATTAATGTTAATGGTTTTTAACATTATTAATGCCTTTAAATAGAGTAATAGGCCTGTGATTTTAGTATCACATCTGTTATTTGTTAACTGATAGTCAATAATAGTCAAAGGCCCTGCGCACCTCCACAGGTTTTTTCAATCATTCTGGCTAATTAGACCTGTGCTCAAGTCTACGGTGGGTGGAATTGAGGTCACCAGACTCGTGTATTAATATGGATGATAAAGGTCCGAGACAACAGGTATAATTAAGCTAACAGGGGAGTGTGTGTGTGTGTGTGGGGGGGGTCAAACACAGTCTATACACACCCACACAGACAGAAGACATCTAATCAGGCAAAATAAGTGAAATCACCTGTGAGTGTACCACTGGCCCTGCTGCTTAGATAGACTTAGAGACGACTAACACCTCCCCAGGTCTTCAGAACAGGCACAATCTATTTCTCTACATTACCAGTGTACCTGTGTTACTGTGCATGTGTGCGCAGGTGTCAGGCAGTGGCTGACAGCAGGTTTATGCGGTTCATTGTGTAACTTAACGTGGCAGAGCACATGGTACCTAATTAGCAGAAGCTGTGACCACACATGCAACAAGAAAAGCAGGAAGATGAGTACTGTCATATGCAAAGCAGCAAGGGAAGAAAACACCATCTAATCTGGCTCTCAAGCTAAGTGGCTTTAGGAGTACAAGCGGTCCAGCTAACAGCAGCAGGTCCTCCAACATGAAGGCAGCAACTTGCCAAGAAGCTCCTCCCACTGACTGTGACGTCTCCTGTCTCATTAAGAAAAAAAGAGCAGGCTGTGTGTAAAACACAGCACATTTTGACAATGGTTGAATGTATATTTGTATTTCAGTAGGGCTTAATATCACATTAAAAGAACAGTTCATCATTTTGGAAAATGCGCTACTTCGCTTTATTATTTTTTGGAGAGTGAGATACAAAGATCGATATCAATCTCATGTCTGTTCATTAAGTAGAGAGCTGGAATCATGGTACCATTAGCCTAGTGTAGCACCAATACTGGAAGCAGGGGGAAACAGCTTGCCTGGCTCTGTCCTAAAATTCACAAATATGCCTACCGACACCTCAAAAGTTCTTTAATTAAAATGCCCTATCACGTTTACTTTACCTGTACAACTGAAATGTAAAACAACAATTTGTAAATGTAAGAGGAGTTACATGATGGAACTATTTCTTGACGAACAACAGTGAATCAATCCACCTTCTATGCTGTGTTTCCAGCTATAGCACAGGTTGCCAGATATGGTATGTTTTGGTCTCTGTACATTAATGATGGGACCAAACCGGGCCACCAGGGCTCTGGGAAGTTGTTCACGGTTTCTCTGTCTGGCTATTGTTCACCAAGGATTTTTTTCCAACTC